>NC_139631.1:43914907-43994907 GCF_964638095.1 Poromitra crassiceps | reverse complement strand
ATCACAGTGCTTAAAAACAGAAAACACGGAGTAGTGTGAGATAAAAGTATACTCTTCTACCACCACCGAGACCCGGGTTCAATTCCAGGCAGCGGTACGTCCGGCTTGGTCAGATGTTCCTACAGACACAATTGGCCGTGTCTGCGGGTGGGAAGCAGGCAGGGTATGAGTCTGGTCGCTGCAGTAGCGCTTCCTCTGGTCAGCCAGGGGCCCCTGTTCGGGGGGAGGAGGGGAACTGGGGGAGGAATCGTGAAATACCTCGCTGTCAGGTGAAAAGCAGCTGGTGTCTGCACATGTATCAGAGGAAGCGTGTGCGTTTACAACTCCCATGGAGCAACGACCGGGACAACAGGTGGAATTGGCAAAGTACAATTGGGGACAAAGTAAAATAATGGAGTGTCTCTCTGTCTGCCTGTCTGTCTGTCTGTCTGATTGTCTGTCTGTCTGATTGTCTGTCTGTCCCTCCAGCTGTGGTAACAGGCGGTCTTGTAAGGTCCCGGTGACTGAGGTGGTGTTTGGTGAATATCCCTGTAAGGAGCAGACCAGGTACCTGCAGGTCTCCTACGACTGTGCCAAACCTGTAACCAAACCTGAGCCAGAGAGTAAGAACACACACACACACACACACACACACACACACACACACACACACACACACACACACACACACACACACACACACACACACACTATAGACCCATTTCACAGCAACCATTGTGAGGTGGTAAAGCAGGAAGTAAAGCAGGTGTAACCAATATAATTAATGATAGTTTCATTCCATAGGTGTTTCAATGCCAGGGCGCTCATTATTGCTATAGTATAGCTTGTTTGCAACCAGGTGATTCCAATGACGCCGATGACGTCGCTGGGGGGCAGCTCTCCCAGAGCTACTATGGAGAATGGAGAAAAGCGAGTATGCAAGAGGTCGGATGCCGCTCCACACTGCAGGTATCGCCAGAAGAGTGCAAAACATATATGTTGCATATATAATGAAGAGAAGACATTTTTCCAGCAACATGTCTGAATTTGCGAGTGCTTTCCTGGCTGCTGCTGGTTGCCCCCCAGCATGATCATGTGGTTTGCAAACAAGCCAATGATCAATGGTCTCGCCCCGGGCGCCATCTTGACATGACGTCACCTGAAAACGACCTATATTGGTTACACCTGCTTTACCTCCTGCTTTACCACCTCAAAACGGTTGCTGTGAAAAGGGCCTACTGTCCTCCCTCCCTTTGACTAATACTCATACTGCTGTTATTTGTGTTTTTTCCAGAGGTCGAAGCAGCCGCTGAAGTCTGAAATTCAACATCCAGCATTTAAATCGTTATTGTTCATCACAGTTACAGACAGATCAGACTCCAGCCAGCATCGCCTCAGCCAGCGGGTCAGGACACAGCGTGCTCAGGAGGACGTGGGTTAGAATCCCGCACTCACAACACGTCTCTACTGTTTACTGTCTAATAAAGCAGGGAGACCTTGTAAAAAGAAACGTGCAAAAATCGTATCTGGTATGAACATGCCGCTCGGTTTGTATTTGAATTCACACGTTTCAAAATCAGTAAATTTGAAAAACCACCTGACACTTGTTTCTTTGTGTTTTATTGAGCTGAGAAATTCACATCTTTACTGGGAAGTAAAAAAGTAAAGTCCTTCATTACAGCACTGCCCCTTGAAATGTTTCTGTTTTGTAAGAAAGGGGTTCAACAGAGATCCAATATCACTAATGAGCTTTACTGATTAGTATTTTTTACTGAATTAAATCAAAGATCACAAGACCTGATTTTAATGACCTTTTAACAGAATGAAGCAGCATGAATAAAACATGTCGCAGAAACAGTTTGACATATTAAGGTTGACATCATGTCAATACGTTTAGTTACAAAAAGAGATTTTGGATTTTGAAAAAGTGACACCTAAAAGATTGACTGTTCACACCTACAACATAACTTCTATAGACCTACAAAACCATATAATTCAGCAGTAAACATTCCAAATTTTATATTATGATTATCTTGTCAAAATGATGTCAATGTACGATATTAGCCTAATTAATAAGGTGAAAACTTAAAAAATCTAATTAAGCAATATAGCATGAGAGCCAGTGTGTTGTGGCAAATATATCCCGCTGATCAGCTGTTATCCCACGAGGCCGCAGGCCGAGTGGGATAACTGCTGAGCAGCGGGATATATGCCACAACACACGCAGCTCGAGTGCTATATTGCTTTTATAAAACGGTTTCCAAGTATGATAATATAATAATAATAATAATACTATAAGTCCGACTGGCATGGCATTCTGGTAGAGTCAGTTGAAACACTACTGTAAGGCGGGACCGCAAGAACGTGCGGGTGATTTGATTGGATCGTTCTGGAGACTGAAGTTGACATTGGCCAATCCTGGAGCTTGCTGAGAAGCTGAGAGCTTTCTGGAAAGCCCGACACGCAGCTCGAGCGCAGCGTTGCATTCTCAGCGCTTGCTGAGAAGCTGAGAGCTTTCTGCAAAGCCCGACACCAACTAACGTTACATGGTTAAATGCGGGGTTAAATGCGGGGTTAACAGCCTTTTTTTTGCAAAGAAGACATTAGCCCGCGTCTATTCTTGTACAAAACATAATTTTCTGCCAAGTATTAGTAAAGTTATAAGCGAAGATCGATTCACAAGGATCTGACAGCTGTCTCCGCCATTTGTTTTTTCTACATTGTCATTTGAGGTAACCAAAGCCTTTTAGTAAGAGAGTTGCCATGGCAACTCATAACCCATGGCCATGGGTTATTGGAGTGGGTTACGGGATTTATACAATGGCTGTGAACCAATCAGATTGCTTGATTTGAGAGAGCCGTTTTATAAACTGTAATATACTTCAACTAGCCTATCAATAATTAACCAGAAGACATTCCTTCCTGAAAATGCACATCAGGTATTTTTTTTTTTTTACTTTGCCAACCAATCAAGGTTGGAGCAAAGCTCCAGCTCAGAGGTGTCAAACTCATTTTAGTCCACGGGCCACATGCGACCCAATTTGGTGTCAAGTAGGCCAGACAATGAAAATCCATAATCAATAATAACCTATAAATGACAAAACCTCCAAATTTTCCTGTTTCTTTTAGCGTAAAGAATTACAGGTAGAACCCTACAACATGTAGCGTTATCTCAGCTACTATCAAGCACATTATCTACTGTCTGTACTGTGCATTATATTACAATCAGGGGTGTAGTGGAGGGTGAACGCATCCCTTTGAAATGAGGCAGATAGTTTACTCACCTATTTTCAGATCATCAATGAGGACAAACAAGGTGGGTAAACTACTCACCCACCTTGGATAGTTTACCCACCTCTGTATTTATCACTACACCCCTGATTACAATTGATGGCAACTGTGCAATTTTCTATAGTCAAGCAAAGGTAATGAAAATAGCAGACCATTTAGTGATTAATACAGATAACATGAATAGGCTACTTAATATTTCACTTGCTCCTGAAACCTGGTACCTATTAGCCTTCACAAGTGCATCACATTGGATTGAAGGAGTTCTCAATGCAATTTTCACACTTTGCAAAGTCATCCTTTGGGCCGGATTGGACCCTTTGGGGGGCCGGATCTGGCCCCCGGGCCACATGTTTGACACCCTTGCTGCTGCTGTCATGCATCTACTTCAACTCAGTCAGCAACAAGTTTTTTCTTTGATTTGAGCGCCCCCATCAGGCCAATTTGGGAAATGTTTCTATTTTTCACAAGTTCAGATGATTTGTCCATTCTTCAGTTTGATTTCATTTGAGATCGATGTAGGTTTTACTTTTCCACAAATGCTTAGTTTTAGTTTTGACTTAGTTTTAGTATTTTGGTAGTGTTGATGTTTTTTAAAGGGATAATGACAGAACTTCAGAACACGTATTTTGTACATTTTACAACAGGTGGGCCTACTGTGTGATACAAACTATATATCATAAATACCTTTAAAATGATTTACATACATTACCATACATATTTGTTCATTGTCTTTTACCTTGCATATGAACAGAGATGACAACTGAAAACATTCCACATTTTTATTCTATTTTATAAGATCAATTATATTCTATAGAATGTCATAATTTTGCAATTATAAATGCAGTATAAATTATTTTTATGGAAAAATGTTGATTCTTCTTCAATAGCTTACATGTCATGTGACCCAGTGACTGCAAATACATAACAGATATAATGCTACACTGGACAAATGAGATACACATTTTTATTTTTTTATTTTAGTGCCTCATATTTTATGTCAAT
This sequence comes from Poromitra crassiceps, assembly GCF_964638095.1. Classification (NCBI taxonomy): domain Eukaryota; kingdom Metazoa; phylum Chordata; class Actinopteri; order Beryciformes; family Melamphaidae; genus Poromitra; species Poromitra crassiceps. Next base: position 43,990,635 of record NC_139631.1, on the reverse strand, counting down.
ATTTCTATGGAAAAAATATGAATTTTCTTCATTATAGCTTCCATGTCATGTGACCCAGTGACCTCTTTTTATTGGATTTGAGTGCCTCTTATATATTATATATTTTTTGTGGAAATGTTTTTTTTATGGGGGGGGGGGGGGGTCATGATTTTTCTTCAATAATAGCTTGATATTAGCTTCCATAGCATTATGACCCAGTGACCCCAAATCGGCCGGACAGAGACACACCCATTTAGTGGGAGGTTCCGATACTGGAGGCTGCGTTTCCCCGTCAGTCAGTGTGGAAACGAAAGTGAAACCAGACCGCTGTAGCCTGCCTGGTTCGCCTCGGCACAGAGGCGGTCAGTAGCGTGGACTAGACTGAAGTGAAGCAGACACGATGGAGGGGCAGCTGTACCCGCTCTCCGTGCAGGGCGGCTGGGGGCCGGCCCAGGCCAGAGCCGTGAGGAACAAGCTCCAACTCTACTTCCAGAGCAAGAAGAAGTCCAGCGGGGGAGAGTGCTGCGTGGAGCTGGCCGAGGACGGCTCTGCCACGGCCACGGTCCACTTCCGATCACAGGAGGGTGAGTCAGTCTACTCTGTCTGCCTGTCAAAGTTACACCGGACATCATTCAGTTGTAGAATATAGACGATTCGGCTGTCAGTTTGTCAGTTTGACTAGACCAGCATGTCGTTTGTTGTGGGAGAATCGCTTTCTGCATGTCACCATCATCACGGACGGGGGGGGGGGGCATGCGAATACGCCAAATCACGTCACGCCATGTCACACCAATCAAACATTCTCCAACAACTGCTGCTCAACATTGAGCTTAAACTGCGTGTGGGGGCAGCGCCTCCGATCCCACCGAGGGAAATGTTTTGGTGATGTATTATAAACTGTACAAACTCCTACTTCAGTTAGCATAGGACACATTCATTCATTTAGCGCAGCCTCAGTGTGAATAGATGTTTGTCAGTTTCAACTGAAACTAATTATCAGCTTCATAACTTCTAACTGCGACTTCAGCACTTGTGTGACAGTTGAAACTTGTTACAAAGTCTTGACGTGTGATGTTACAAGTTTGTTCATAAACATTGATAGGCTACTTCCCAGCATGCATTGCAGTGAGGTAACTTCCTCCTTGCTTGGCCAAAGAGGCAGGATCAAGACTTGTTATGTAACTTAGGTCAGAGGTTCTCAAATGTTTTTCAGCCAAGGAGCCCTTACAAGATAGAAGATATACCGGGGACCCCCTCATTCTGATTTGTGATTTTGGGCTAAGCTTAATTGTTTCCACGGTAACGTGCTTGACTTTTAATTTGATAGGTTTGTTATTAGAATGTAATCCATGAACCATTTTAGATTTAAAGCATAACTATTTTCGTTGAACTATGAAGATTTTGCAATTTTTTTTTTTTTTTTTAATTACATTACGTCATTTAGCAGACGCTTTTGTTTTGTCCAAAGCGACTTACAATATCACAATTTGTCAACAGTACAGAAAACCACTATGCAACACAATCAATGACAGCCAAGATATTTTCATAGACTAGCACCATGTAGGAAGTAGTTTGAGAAGGAGGGGAAGGGGGGGGAGAGATTTTTTTCTTTTTTTTTTTACCTGAAAACTTTTCACGGACCCCCTGGCAAAGTGACCCCTGGGGGTCCGCGGACCCTTATTTGAGAACCACTGACTTAGGTGACAGGGCAGCATCTGATTATACATGAAAATAATGATACAATCAAAATGATGTCCCAAGTTGTCCAGGTTAGGTTTTTATAAAGAAAGGTATTCTGAAAGAAAGTATTTCACCTCGCTCTTCTTACACTTGCTGATGATTTGAAGTTGTGAAACTGATCAACACACTCTTGCGTCTCTTTATTCCAGTGAGAGACAGAGTCCTTGCCAGGGAAAAGCATGAAGTCACTCTGGAGAATGAAACTCTGAAGCTGCACCTGTGCTCTCACTCAGTAAGTCAGGACTGTTTACAGCTGCCAAGTGTTTCATTTGAACCAGTGTATCATTGCCAAATACAGTGCCACTTTGGTAGAATTAGAGTTAAGAAATGGTCAGACTGTTACTTCTAATGTTTCTCCACATTAAGACTACATTTCCCATCAGCCCCATTGCTTCCTGCAATATTCCACTTAGTTTTAAACATGGGAGTTGTTTGGATCTCGACCAGAATATAAACTCTTCAAGATCAGATGCAGCTGGATGACTTTGTAGCCTTCAGATTTTTACTTCCCATTCATTTGAATGGGAACTGACATTGAACACGTTGGTAAACAGATTCAACAACAGATCCTGCTTTTTAAGACAAAGCATCCTAGGTGCGTTGGTTTACACTCAAATCAGTATTTAAAAAGGGGTAGTATCTCTCCTAACTTGTATCCCCCCCCCGCTATGTTCTCCGAAGATGGACCAATGAGATCTCTTTCTTAAAGTGCATGCACCATTGTACATTGATCTATAATAACAGAATTAATTTAATTTATCAATGACCCAAAGACACCATGACATGACAATATGTTACAACTCGTCTGGCAATAGAATGCGCAAGATACACCAGAAATATTACTTTACAACTATGACAGTCAAGTAGCCGACAACAACGCTGGGCTCCATTACGACAGCATTTAATGTCCGAAGGCTAAATTAGCAACAGGCGGACACCGGAACTAGGTCAGAGACGGGATATGAGTCACATGATTTTAGACGAGTTAAAGTCATATTTCCGATGTATCTTGCGCATTGTGTGGCCGGCCGAGTTGTAATATATTGTCATGTCATGGTGTCTTTGTGTCATTAATAAACAAGATCAATTCTGTTATTTTTCTACAATTTTTTGGTACTGCTATTTCAAGATTCAAGATTTTTATTGTCACTCCGTAGTACAAGTATCACGTGTTAAATTCTTGTGCTGTAGACTCCGTTACAACATAACAGGGCATATAGGTGCAGGAAAACAAGAGAAACAACAAGCAATAACAGTAAAGCAATAAAAACAAGCCAAAGACAGTGACATATTCACTGCACATAGGTGCAAATAGCATAGACATAATTTAAACATAATTAAAAATTCTGTTTGCACAGGTGCAAATAACATAGACATAATTAAACATACATAATGGTAGCAGCTGCAGTACAGCTACTACATGATTGTTTATTTGTGTTTGTTAAGGAGTCTCGTGGCCTGCGGGAAGAAACTGTCCCCCAAGCGATGTGTGCGTGCTTTTGGGACCCTGTATCTCCTCCCTGAGGGTAAAGGGCTCATTATACTCGAGCAAGCTCCGTGGGAGTGGAGCTCCGCGAGTCTCCGCGAGTCACCGTGCGGACCTCGCACTGGGGCAGATGCTATTATACTCAGAAGTGATCAGCCAAGTGATCAGCATGTATTGTACAATGGTAAAATAGTGAGAACAGCCCGTGAAAAGTCGCAATGAAACGCTATTATGTGCAGTACTACTGAGTGCGCTTTCACTCTCAAACGACCGTACATCAGCACATGAATGAATCACCAAATTTGTTTTTACTGAATAGCCGTTTTAGTTGTCAGCCCTGATAGCCTACTCTGTGCTGCTTTTAATCTCTCTCAAACATGCTCTCAACACAACACATTTACTTGGTGAAATGACTAAAAACGAACAGTTGCAAATCAAAGTTTATAGCCTACCACATGGGTCAAGAAATGTGGTGAAAACACAGCCCAGTGTTCAGGGCTCAGTGGCTTGAAAGCGGCCATGTTTGGAGAGAAGCCGTGCGGAGGTCGCGCTGTGAGAAAAATCTTCAGGTACACGCCACGGTGGGCGCCCTACGGAGGTAGCGCCCAACCACGGCCAACACATTTACGTCATTTGACGCGCCCGGCCCTCGCTCCACCCCCGCGCCCTTCACGGCATGGTGAGCATAAAGCAGCCTTAACAGGGAGAACAGGCTGTTGTGGGGGTGGTTTGTGTAACAGGCTGTTGTGTATTTTACATTGAAGTCGAGGCGAGACCATGAGCCACCTACAAAATGACATGTTGCAGATCTATCATATACCTTCCTGACATTAGACCCTGGTTTATGGTTGTTGGAGAAAAATACAAGTTCCATGCCATTTCCTAATAAATAAGCTATAAGCTATAATTGCATACACATAATTAATGCTATGAGTCATTAGTCATACATGCAGAGACACATAACTAGCTTATCAAGCAGGAGATTTCTCCCCTTTGCTCTGGCCTTCAGAGGGCTCAGCATGACAATGGCCATGAGACAGGAACACTTGCTGATACAGACAGGAGCCCTGTAGGCTCCAAGTAAAGTCATCACCCCTCCTCTCTCTGTTTCTCTCTGCCTTCCTTTGCCTATAAAGCATATGTCAAACTGTCACAGTCATTTGCTGAATATTTGGACTCTGTATGACATATCAGAATGTGTACATTGAGATTCAGTCTCTTCTATAACACAGTGTATAGGAGAATGTATGGTTTTTAATATACTTCTATAATACAGTTCCTGGCTCATGGTTTCATTCATTTGGGTTATCTAAGCTGTTATAATTATCATATAGCGGATGAGGAGTGGTTAAAATTCCATTCTCTAACAATGGTATATGGTGGTATTAGTTTAATCAGCGCGGGGGTGGGGGGAGTAACCAGCCAATTGTGTTGCCTGTGTAGCCTGTTGTATAAATTCATGTCCATCAATGAAAACAAGTTGCAACTTCGGTTTCAGAAAATGTTATTTACATGCACAATATTGTTCACAAAATTTGTCCTCAAGGGAACGGAATGGACAGCGTTATGGGCAAGCCTGTAACATGTTCAGTTTAAAGTAGTCTTAAACAATATAGTGTTGCTTGTATATGCTTGCCTAAATGGCACACACACACACACACACACACACACACACACACACACACACACACACACACACACACACACACACACACACACAAACATAGGCTAAGCCCAGCACAGGCAAGGACACGACACGTGCGACTATTTTGGCTGAACAAAAGAGATAGAAAACGGTTTTGAAAATGATACCTTCGGTATATTTCTAAATACCCCTGGTGTAGTGTTCCTAATGAAGTGGTCGTCGATGGCGAAGAGTGTAGTTATTCTGTCAGTGTTGGTATTTTAATGAGTCAGCAGCTCCTTTATGACAGGGCGAGGTCAGGTTTCCTCTCTTGTGGCATCACATGTGTTTGATACGATGTCACTGTTGTACTTTGTACTGTCTGTTGTTGTCTTGTTCAGCTGCTCTGTAGATTGTTAACGTCATTTCTCATGTGTGCTGAAATCAATCCTTGGCTGTGCTGCGGTAAAAGTAGGTAGAGCTGCTCCAAGCCTTTCCACTACTGATCACATGTTGCAGCTTGACCCTGCAGAATGAGAAAGTACTTTCTAACCACTGAGAACTTTATAGACACACAAGTCAAGCATTGACTAATTGAACCAGAGGAGCCAATCATTTTAATTTTAATAAACTAGGACTTCCTAAGGTGGAGACTCTGGACAGACAGACAGACAGACACCGCCCACCCACCTAGGCACCATCGTGCAACTGCACACCATCGGCTCTGCTCATAACAGGGTACCGTTCCCGAGCACACTTGTCCCCAAATTGACCCCAGTTTCAGAACGTTTGATGGGTGTGAACGTTGCGTTCCATTCCATTCCGCGCCCGGGCGCACAACGAGGAACCAGGATCCAGTTGAAAAGGTGGTCTGGGGAACGCTTTAGCGTGCCCGGGCACAGAACACTTGCGAATGTGAAAGCCAACCGTTCCGAACCACATAGAAAACACACGGGCGAGGATACACTGCAGGCATAGTTGATGACGCAAGTGCACTCTGTACCGTTTCCGAGCGCGGAAGAAATGTTGTAATGTGAAAGCTGACCAGCGGGGGAGAGGGGAGGGGGGAAATCGTGCCCGGGGGCGGAACGGAACGGAACGGAACGAAAGCAATGGTTTCCAGTGAGAAAGCAGCCTAAGAGAAGATATCAGATCTCGTCCAGTGACAGTCAGTCAACAATGTTCTGCTTATCCACAGATCTACTGTACAGATACAGTAGCTGCATGTGTTGTGATAGCAGCCTGCATATAACATGTTTCTTACCAGGCCTGATAAACATGTGTTGTGATAGCAGCCTGCATATAACATGTTTCTTACCAGGCCTGATAAACATGTGTTGTGATAGCAGCCTGCTTATAACATGTTTCTTACCAGGCCTTATAAACATGTGTTGTGATAGCAGCCTGCTTATAACATGTTTCTTACCAGGCCTTATAAACATGTGTTGTGATAGCAGCCTGCATATAACATGTTTCTTACCAGGCCTGATAAACATGTGTTGTGATAGCAGCCTGCATATAACATGTTTCTTACCAGGCCTGATAAACATGTGTTGTGATAGCAGCCTGCTTATAACATGTTTCTTACCAGGCCTGATAAACATGTGTTGTGATAGCAGCCTGCTTATAACATGTTTCTTACCAGGCCTTATAAACATGTGTTGTGATAGCAGCCTGCATATAACATGTTTCTTACCAGGCCTGATAAACATGTGTTGTGATAGCAGCCTGCATATAACATGTTTCTTACCAGGCCTGATAAACATGTGTTGTGATAGCAGCCTGCTTATAACATGTTTCTTACCAGGCCTGATAAACATGTGTTGTGATAGCAGCCTGCATATAACATGTTTCTTACCAGGCCTGATAAACATGTGTTGTGATAGCAGCCTGCATATAACATGTTTCTTACCAGGCCTGATAAACATGTGTTGTGATAGCAGCCTGCATATAACATGTTTCTTACCAGGCCTGATAAACATGTGTTGTGATAGCAGCCTGCATATAACATGTTTCTTACCAGGCCTGATAAACATGTGTTGTGATAGCAGCCTGCATATAACATGTTTCTTACCAGGCCTGATAAACATGTGTTGTGATAGCAGCCTGCATATAACATGTTTCTTACCAGGCCTGATAAACATGTGTTGTGATAGCAGCCTGCATATAACATGTTTCTTACCAGGCCTGATAAACATGTGTTGTGATAGCAGCCTGCTTATAACATGTTTCTTACCAGGCCTGATAAACATGTGTTGTGATAGCAGCCTGCATATAACATGTTTCTTACCAGGCCTGATAAACATGTGTTGTGATAGCAGCCTGCTTATAACATGTTTCTTACCAGGCCTGATAAACATGTGTTGTGATAGCAGCCTGCATATAACATGTTTCTTACCAGGCCTGATAAACATGTGTTGTGATAGCAGCCTGCATATAACATGTTTCTTACCAGGCCTGATAAACATGTGTTGTGATAGCAGCCTGCTTATAACATGTTTCTTACCAGGCCTGATAAACATGTGTTGTGATAGCAGCCTGCATATAACATGTTTCTTACCAGGCCTGATACACATGTGTTGTGATAGCAGCCTGCATATAACATGTTTCTTACCAGGCCTGATAAACATGTGTTCTGATAGCAGCCTGCATATAACATGTTTCTTACCAGGCCTGATAAACATGTGTTCTGATAGCAGCCTGCATATAACATGTTTCTTACCAGGCCTGATAAACATGTGTTGTGATAGCAGCCTGCATATAACATGTTTCTTACCAGGCCTGATACACATGTGTTGTGATAGCAGCCTGCATATAACATGTTTCTTACCAGGCCTGATAAACATGTGTTCTGATAGCAGCCTGCATATAACATGTTTCTTACCAGGCCTGATAAACATGTGTTGTGATAGCAGCCTGCATATAACATGTTTCTTACCAGGCCTGATAAACATGTGTTGTGATAGCAGCCTGCATATAACATGTTTCTTACCAGGCCTGATAAACATGTGTTGTGATAGCAGCCTGCATATAACATGTTTCTTACCAGGCCTGATAAACATGTGTTGTGATAGCAGCCCTGCATATAACATGTTTCTTACCAGGCCTGATAAACATGTGTTGTGATAGCAGCCTGCATATAACATGTTTCTTACCAGGCCTGATAAACATGTGTTGTGATAGCAGCCTGCATATAACATGTTTCTTACCAGGCCTGATAAACATGTGTTGTGATAGCAGCCTGCATATAACATGTTTCTTACCAGGCCTGATAAACATGTGTTGTGATAGCAGCCTGCATATAACATGTTTCTTACCAGGCCTGATAAACATGTGTTGTGATAGCAGCCTGCATATAACATGTTTCTTTCCAGGCCTGATAAACATGTGTTGTGATAGCAGCCTGCATATAACATGTTTCTTACCAGGCCTGATAAACATGTGTTGTGATAGCAGCCTGCATATAACATGTTTCTTACCAGGCCTGATAAACATGTGTTGTGATAGCAGCCTGCATATAACATGTTTCTTACCAGGCCTGATAAACATGTGTTGTGATAGCAGCCTGCATATAACATGTTTCTTACCAGGCCTGATAAATATGTGTTGTGATAGCAGCCTGCATATAACATGTTTCTTACCAGGCCTGATAAACATGTGTTGTGATAGCAGCCTGCATATAACATGTTTCTTACCAGGCCTGATAAACATGTGTTGTGATAGCAGCCTGCATATAACATGTTTCTTACCAGGCCTGATAAACATGTGTTGTGATAGCAGCCTGCATATAACATGTTTATTACCAGGCCTGATAAACATGTGTTGTGATAGCAGCCTGCATATAACATGTTTCTTTCCAGGCCTGATAAACATGTGTTGTGATAGCAGCCTGCATATAACATGTTTCTTACCAGGCCTGATAAACATGTGTTGTGATAGCAGCCTGCATATAACATGTTTCTTACCAGGCCTGATAAACATGTGTTGTGATAGCAGCCTGCATATAACATGTTTCTTACCAGGCCTGATAAACATGTGTTGTGATAGCAGCCTGCATATAACATGTTTCTTACCAGGCCTGATAAACATGTGTTGTGATAGCAGCCTGCATATAACATGTTTCTTACCAGGCCTGATAAACATGTGTTGTGATAGCAGCCTGCTTATAACATGTTTCTTACCAGGCCTGATAAACATGTGTTGTGATAGCAGCCTGCATATAACATGTTTCTTACCAGGCCTGATAAACATGTGTTGTGATAGCAGCCTGCTTATAACATGTTTCTTACCAGGCCTGATAAACATGTGTTGTGATAGCAGCCTGCATATAACATGTTTCTTACCAGGCCTGATAAACATGTGTTGTGATAGCAGCCTGCATATAACATGTTTCTTACCAGGCCTGATAAACATGTGTTGTGATAGCAGCCTGCTTATAACATGTTTCTTACCAGGCCTGATAAACATGTGTTGTGATAGCAGCCTGCATATAACATGTTTCTTACCAGGCCTGATACACATGTGTTGTGATAGCAGCCTGCATATAACATGTTTCTTACCAGGCCTGATAAACATGTGTTCTGATAGCAGCCTGCATATAACATGTTTCTTACCAGGCCTGATAAACATGTGTTCTGATAGCAGCCTGCATATAACATGTTTCTTACCAGGCCTGATAAACATGTGTTGTGATAGCAGCCTGCATATAACATGTTTCTTACCAGGCCTGATACACATGTGTTGTGATAGCAGCCTGCATATAACATGTTTCTTACCAGGCCTGATAAACATGTGTTCTGATAGCAGCCTGCATATAACATGTTTCTTACCAGGCCTGATAAACATGTGTTGTGATAGCAGCCTGCATATAACATGTTTCTTACCAGGCCTGATAAACATGTGTTGTGATAGCAGCCTGCATATAACATGTTTCTTACCAGGCCTGATAAACATGTGTTGTGATAGCAGCCTGCATATAACATGTTTCTTACCAGGCCTGATAAACATGTGTTGTGATAGCAGCCCTGCATATAACATGTTTCTTACCAGGCCTGATAAACATGTGTTGTGATAGCAGCCTGCATATAACATGTTTCTTACCAGGCCTGATAAACATGTGTTCTGATAGCAGCCTGCATATAACATGTTTCTTACCAGGCCTGATAAACATGTGTTGTGATAGCAGCCTGCATATAACATGTTTCTTTCCAGGCCTGATAAACATGTGTTGTGATAGCAGCCTGCATATAACATGTTTCTTACCAGGCCTGATAAACATGTGTTGTGATAGCAGCCTGCATATAACATGTTTCTTACCAGGCCTGATAAACATGTGTTGTGATAGCAGCCTGCTTATAACATGTTTCTTACCAGGCCTGATAAACATGTGTTGTGATAGCAGCCTGCATATAACATGTTTCTTACCAGGCCTGATAAACATGTGTTGTGATAGCAGCCTGCATATAACATGTTTCTTACCAGGCCTGATAAACATGTGTTGTGATAGCAGCCTGCATATAACATGTTTCTTTCCAGGCCTGATAAACATGTGTTGTGATAGCAGCCTGCATATAACATGTTTCTTACCAGGCCTGATAAACATGTGTTGTGATAGCAGCCTGCATATAACATGTTTCTTTCCAGGCCTGATAAACATGTGTTGTGATAGCAGCCTGCATATAACATGTTTCTTACCAGGCCTGATAAACATGTGTTGTGATAGCAGCCTGCATATAACATGTTTCTTACCAGGCCTGATAAACATGTGTTGTGATAGCAGCCTGCATATAACATGTTTCTTACCAGGCCTGATAAACATGTGTTGTGATAGCAGCCTGCATATAACATGTTTCTTACCAGGCCTGATAAACATGTGTTGTGATAGCAGCCTGCATATAACATGTTTCTTACCAGGCCTGATAAACATGTGTTGTGATAGCAGCCTGCATATAACATGTTTCTTTCCAGGCCTGATAAACATGTGTTGTGATAGCAGCCTGCATATAACATGTTTCTTACCAGGCCTGATAAACATGTGTTGTGATAGCAGCCTGCATATAACATGTTTCTTACCAGGCCTGATAAACATGTGTTGTGATAGCAGCCTGCTTATAACATGTTTCTTACCAGGCCTGATAAACATGTGTTGTGATAGCAGCCTGCATATAACATGTTTCTTACCAGGCCTGATAAACATGTGTTGTGATAGCAGCCTGCATATAACATGTTTCTTACCAGGCCTGATAAACATGTGTTGTGATAGCAGCCTGCATATAACATGTTTCTTACCAGGCCTGATAAACATGTGTTGTGATAGCAGCCTGCATATAACATGTTTCTTACCAGGCCTGATAAACATGTGTTGTGATAGCAGCCTGCTTATAACATGTTTCTTACCAGGCCTGATAAACATGTGTTGTGATAGCAGCCTGCTTATAACATGTTTCTTACCAGGCCTGATAAACATGTGTTCTGATAGCAGCCTGCATATAACATGTTTCTTACCAGGCCTGATAAACATGTGTTGTGATAGCAGCCTGCATATAACATGTTTCTTACCAGGCCTGATAAACATGTGTTGTGATAGCAGCCTGCATATAACATGTTTCTTACCAGGCCTGATAAACATGTGTTGTGATAGCAGCCTGCATATAACATGTTTCTTACCAGGCCTGATAAACATGTGTTGTGATAGCAGCCTGCATATAACATGTTTCTTACCAGGCCTGATAAACATGTGTTGTGATAGCAGCCTGCATATAACATGTTTCTTACCAGGCCTGATAAACATGTGTTGTGATAGCAGCCTGCATATAACATGTTTCTTACCAGGCCTGATAAACAGCCATTTCATTAAGTGTGATCAGAGGTTCCCTTCTTTTCCTCCCAGATTCCACCAAAAAGTGACGACATTTCAGGTAAAATTGCCTTTTCCCCCCATTTAGCTTTTAAGATAGCATACAATTTATTAACAAAGCTAATTTAAAAGCATTTGCATTGTTTTACTCCCCTTTCCTTCCTGCAAAGAAAATAATCTGGAGGAAATTAAAATGTATATGATTTCTTTCTTTCTCTCTTTTTTTGTGGTTTTTAGTTTTGATTGTTTTATTATTGCTATATGTGCACATTTCTGTTCAGATTTTTAGATTGTATTATTGTTTTGTGCAGATAAATAAGCTAAACTGAACAAACTTTTCTTAGATGTATCCAAAGACTCAGCTGACTCTATAGGAGGACCTGGGAATGGAAGCTCTGGAGCGGACAAAGAGGGTAAAACCAAACTGTGTGTGTGTGTGTGTGTGTGTGTGTGTGTGTGTGTGTGTGTGTGTGTGTGTGTGTGTGTGGTTGCAGCATAACATATTGTCTATCTGCAGCTTCAATACAAAGATAACATGCTATCAGCCTTTAAACAGCCATATTAGTCAAACCAGTTCTTATACTATTAGGGATGGGCATCGAATTTCGAATTTTCGAATAATCGTTGTTATTATCAAGGTCGACTTTTATTATTGAAATTCGAAATTCGAAATTCGATTTTTTTTTTTTTCTTTTTTTTTTTTTTTTGGAGTGAAATGTTGCATTGTCTCCCCTGATTCTAAGTATAGTCAAATCGCTTGGTTTGAGCAAGTAAAACAATTTTTATAAGCATTTTAAGCAAGGTTTATGGAAAAATGAATGGCGGATGAAATCCCATGAAGAGGGAGAGGGGGTGACTTTGGCACCCCTTTGGCACTCAGACCTGAGCCTACTAAATATTTAATGAACCACTCATGATTGTCAAAACTGTTTTTTATTTTCGAAAATGTCAATGTCATGTAACATGTTCTTTACTTCAGTGGTGCAATGCTTGTTTGAGCTAAAAATCCACAGCAGAAGCTTTTTATATTAATTAATAAAGCCGTAGACTTAGAATCAGGGGAGACAATGCAACATTTCACTCACAAAAAAAAAAAAAAAAATTTTTACATTTTTATTTTTATTTTCGAATTTCGAATTAAATTCGAATTTGGCCAGCGAATTTCGAATAGTGTTTTTGCTAGAAATGCCCATCCCTAATATATATACAGTATATATCGTGGCATCGTCATGGACAGGGTGGGGGCAATAACTAATTATTTATTAAGTCGCTGCGGTGCTGTATGCGTTCACATCATTAACAACAAGACAGCTGAGCTCTACATGAGACCAGCGGGCTTGGATAGGCTACTATTAGCCTCTGTCTGTGCTACAGCACAGAGCCGGGTGACTGAAGTGGCTGTCACTACCAGCAATTTGAACGGCGCAAAATAAACAACGTTACAGATCCTCACCAACAACAACGTGTGTGTGTTGAATTTAACTAGCTGGTAGAAAACTGACTGAATTACTGGCTGATATAACGCTAGATTCGCGTGGACTTTTGAACCTAATGTAATGAGAGAGAGAGTTGAGGAGAAATGGCTATAGAAACGCAGCTGCTGTATCTGGAGCGACTCCAACTTTCACTTTGGAATCAGGCGAGTTAAATTCACAGTTGAAGACTTGTACTCACTTTGGGTTGAAAACAGGAAAGAACGTGAAGTTTTTTCTTTGTCTTAAAAAGTTTTCACAACACAACTGACTTCTCACGCGCGGGGAACACCCCGGTGACATTAAACAAGTGTACCCAGTTTAGAGAAGCAGTAGAGCGGAGGAGGGGGAGGAGGAGGGGGAGGGGAGGCTTCTCTGAACTGAACTGGGTGCGCTTGTTTAATGCCGCCGGCGCGTCCTCCACGCGTCACGGTAAGTGGACTTGGCCTTTTTTATTATTAAAACGGCACACTTTTAATTCAAACAGATAATTAATTACGATGATCCGATGTAGAAGGCTCAGAGGTCGACGGGGGGTCGGCCCATCACGATGGTCGATGCCATTGTCCATTGTGCCAACCCTAATATATATATGTTTATTCGTCTTTTCTTTTCTTTTCTTTTCTTTTCTTTTCTTTTTTTGTTTGTTTATTCTTTGTTCTTTTTTGTTTGTTTGTTTGATGTTTTTAATCATTTAAAACCAAAACCTGTACAATCGACTTGACGTGGGACTAAGTGGGAGAATTTTTTTTCTTTTCAGATCACTATTGCATCATATTCATGCACGCAACTTATTTGAAGACAATTTGTTGTGGATTCTGTTACGTTTCTTTGCTGCTGTTTTGCCCTTTACTTGGGTGTACTGGGTATACCCCAATTGTTGATGGCATAAAACCATTGTCTGAAATAAAACAATAAAAATATTATACGTATAATTGTGTGTGTATATATATATATATATATATGTATATATATATAGTGCAACAGTAGATATATTGAAGGAAAGAGGTTTGTTACTGAGGGGGAGACAAAAGTAGGGATGTAGGAGGACAGATTCTCACCGACCACAATAGCATATAGCATACTGCAATAAGTGATTTTTGTAGGTATAAACAAAGGTAGAAAATGTTTTCCCCCCTTCCTCTCAGAAGCACAGGCTGTCCAGACCCTGGCTGTGGTGTTGGATAACGTCTCAGACAGCCTGTCCAGAGATCTGCTGTTGATGCTGGTGGAGAACGTTTCAGGGCTGGACGAGAGGAACTACAGCCTGGAGATCATCTGGGAGGCCAACAGAGCCGTGGTCACCTTCAACAGCCCCACTGGTAGGTACCAAACAACACCTGCAGTTACCATGCTGCAGTCACAGACCTGCCACAAATCATGCGCGATGGGAAGAGTACACACATTCTTTACTGAAATAGAAGTACAGTTAAGCATCTAAAAAAAAGATGTAAAAAAAAGATGAGTAAATGTAGAAGGACTGATTCAACTTATTTACTCAAGTAAAAGTAAAAAAGTACAGGTTCTGAAATGTAATTAACACATTCACTGCCAGCAGTTTTTTTTTTACTGTAGGTAGCTTCTGCCAAGTTTTTTTTTTGAGGATTCTGGCTCATCTTTCAAGAGCCGAGGATTATTTTCTGCTAAGATTTTGTGAACACAAAATATCTCAAAAGAACTACCGTAATAGAATGTGTGCTTTCTCTGTCTAAAAGAGTTAGTTTGTAGAGTTAGTAGTTATGTAGGCATTAGCAGTTGAATACAGCATGGTTTCAGCGTCTGAAAATTTAAGCTGAGATAAATGGCTTTTTGTGAAATTCGATAGAACAGTCACTTTAACCATTTATTTTTGGCGTAAGACGTCAGACATCTAAACAATAGTTTTGAACAGTAATTTCCTCCATAGCAGCACCCTCACCCCCCTCTCCTTCAAACTCCTCCCTCCGTGTGTGTTCTCCTCCTCCCTCCGTGGCTGCAGCGGTACAAGCGAGGCTCTGCCTGTCTGTGCTGCCTGGCTGCTGGCGGCCGCTCTTTGGGCGAGTCTGCATGGGGCTCGTTCGTTTCGGTTGTGAGCTCAGCTGGAATGAAGCTGCGTGCGATTGTGGGCTTTCTGCCGGTGTTTCAAAGTGTGTTGCACCCATAATCTATTATGCAAATTTGCAAACCCCCACCGCCAGCTCCCAGCGCGAAAGCGAAAGCGTTTTCGCCAATCCATTTTACAGTATGAGAATGGTTTCCTCGCGCGTTCCCCTGCAGTTTTGGCTCGGCTTTTTCTAGTCTGGAGAGCACTGTCGCCACTTAGTGGGTCGGTGGAATGGGTTGTACACGTTCGGTGGCTCCCATATTTTTATAGGAGACGTGGGGGGCGTTGATCCACGTCCCACCGTCAATTTTTTTTTTTTTTTTTGACGAGTTGACTCGTCAACGGCAGTCAACCGTTGGATTTTTTTTGACGAGTCAACTCGTCGACGGCAGTGAACGTGTTAAGTATAAAAGTAAGAAGTATTTCTACCGCAAAGCAAACTCAAACTCGCATCATACTGTATGAATATCATTCGGAGACTATTGAACTTGAAATAAATCCGTTCCAAACATGTTTTAACATTGATACCTGATGCAGCATTTGCGTGTATATCCCTCATTTGTGTGCATATCCCTTTAAGACCGTGAACCGCGTTAACGCGGTTCACGGTCTTAAAGGGATACACACACAAATGCTGCATCAGGTATCAATGGGTTAAGATGTATAAAGACGATACTTAAGACTGATATGCTTTTTCCACCAAAAAGGTGCACATAATGCACAAAGGCTGGGAGAGCGCGAGACAAGAGAGACAAACATTTGATTGTTTTTATCTGTCGTGCAAAAACTACAGTAACTTGCTTGTTTTCAAAATGTAAGGAGTAGAAAGTACAGATATTTGTGTTAAAATGTAGGGAGTAAAAATATAAAGTTGCCAGAAAAATAAATACTCAGTAAAGTACAGGTACCTGAAAATCCTACTCAAGTACAGTAAGTTAGTAACAAAGTATTTGTATTTAGTTACTTCCCAACTCTGCTGCATTTGCCACTGTAGGGCCAAACAGTGAACAGAAGTCTCTCAAAAATCTAATACAAGGAGCTTTCTCATGAGAAACTGTGTTGGTGATGAACTGTATCTACTGTATGGACTAACGTTCATGACAGTGGCTCAAACAAGGCAAGAGATATGCCTGTTACAGACTCTTTAGGTCAAGCCAAGGTGAGGTAGTAATACATTTCAAGATATCGTATGTACGTTTTCTAATACCTTTTACTCCTTCAAAATGATTTCTGACATCTGACAAGTAAATAATAATAATAATGGAAAATAATTGAATGGTCATTCAAAGACTATCATACTAACACAACAACCAATCATTTTTTTCCCCACTTTTGTTTCTTCAAAATGTGGAAATGTCATTTTGAATGAAACCCTTCACATACAGTAAGTAAACTACAATATGCAATGAGACTATTGTGGAGGAGTAACAGATATACTTTGCAGATGTGGAGAGGTTCCTGACTGTGAGCCAGAGCAGCGTGAAGCTCCAGAGACACGGACTGAGCGCTCGCCTGCTGGAGGCAGCCAAGAGCGTCAGAGTGGAGAGCCTTCCTCGCACCGTGGTGAAAGGTAACAGCATCCTAACACATGAGTGGAGAGTCTTCCTCCCACTGTGGTGAAAGGTAACAGCATCCTAACACATGAGTGGAGAACCTTCCTCCCACCTTGGTGAAAGGTAACAGCATCCTAACACATAAGTGGAGAACCTTCCTCCCACCATGGTGAAAGGTAACAGCATCCTAACACATGAGTGGAGAACCTTCCTCCCACCGTGGTGAAAGGTAACAGCATCCTAACACATGAGTGGAGAGTCTTCCTCCCACCGTGGTGAAAGGTAACAGCATCTTAACACATGAGTGGAGAGTCTTCCTCCCACCGTGGTGAAAGGTAACAGCATTCTAACACATGAGTGGAGAGTCTTCCTCCCACCATGGTGAAAGGTAACAGCATCCTAACACATGAGTGGAGAGTCTTCCTCCCACCATGGTGAAAGGTAACAGCATCCTAACACATGAGTGGAGAGTCTTCCTCCCACCATGGTAAAAGGTAACAGGATCCTAACACATGAGTGGAGAGTCTTCCTCCCACCGTGGTGAAAGGTAACAGCATCCTAACACATGAGTGGAGAGTCTTCCTCCCACTGTGGTGAAAGGTAACAGCATCCTAACACATGAGTGGAGAGCCTCCTCCCACTGTGGTGAAAGGTAACAGCATCCTAACACATGAGTGGAGAGTCTTCCTCCCACCATGGTGAAAGGTAACAGCATCCTAACACATGAGTGGAGAGTCTTCCTCCCACCATGGTAAAAGGTAACAGGATCCTAACACATGAGTGGAGAGTCTTCCTCCCACCGTGGTGAAAGGTAACAGCATCCTAACACATGAGTGGAGAGTCTTCCTCCCACCGTGGTGAAAGGTAACAGCATCCTAACACATGAGTGGAGAGCCTTCCTCCCACCATGGTGAAAGGTAACAGCATCCTAACACATGAGTGGAGAGTCTTCCTCCCACTGTGGTGAAAGGTAACATCATCCTAACACATGAGTGGAGAACCTTCCTCCCACCATGGTGAAAGGTAACAGCATCCTAACACATGAGTGGAGAACCTTCCTCCCACTGTGGTGAAAGGTAACAGCATCCTAACACATGAGTGGAGAGCCTTCCTCCCACCATGGTGAAAGGTAACAGCATCCTAACACATGAGTGGAGAGTCTTCCTCCCACCATGGTGAAAGGTAACAGCATCCTAACACATGAGTGGAGAGCCTTCCTCCCACCATGGTGAAAGGTAACAGCATCCTAACACATGAGTGGAGAGTCTTCCTCCCACCATGGTGAAAGGTAACAGCATCCTAACACATGAGTGGAGAGTCTTCCTCCCACCATGGTGAAAGGTAACAGCATCCTAACACATGAGTGGAGAGTCTTCCTCCCACCGTGGTGAAAGGTAACAGCATCCTAACACATGAGTGGAGAGTCTTCCTCCCACTGTGGTGAAAGGTAACAGCATCCTAACACATGAGTGGAGAGTCTTCCTCCCACCATGTTGAAAGGTAACAGCATCCTAACACATGAGTGGAGAGTCTTCCTCTCACCATGGTGAAAGGTAACAGCATCCTAACACATGAGTGGAGAGTCTTCCTCCCACTGTGGTGAAAGGTAACAGCATCCTAACACATGAGTGGAGAGCCTTCCTCCCACCATGGTGAAAGGTAACACCATCCTAACACATGAGTGGAGAGTCTTCCTCCCACCATGTTGAAAGGTAACAGCATCCTAACACATGAGTGGAGAGTCTTCCTCCCACCATGTTGAAAGGTAACAGCATCCTAACACATGAGTGGAGAGTCTTCCTCCCACCATGTTGAAAGGTAACAGCATCCTAACACATGAGTGGAGAGTCTTCCTCCCACTGTGGTGAAAGGTAACAGCATCCTAACACATGAGTGGAGAACCTTCCTCCCACCATGGTGAAAGGTAACAGCATCCTAACACGTGCAAATCTGCCTGATGGCTCATGCTCCAAAATAGCCAATCAGAGGTGAAGACCAGAATCAGAATCACTTTTCTTCCTAAGGAGAATAAAAGTATGGTAATTTGTTTTGCCACAGAGATATCGTTTCTAATTCTAACAGGAATTAAATAGCAAATAAATAAGGTTGTCATTGCCCCAAAGTGCAAAATGACCACAAATGTCCCAAATTAAATGTGTTAGTTAAGGAGGAGGTGGTGTTGGGGGGGTTTATGTCTGTAGGACAGGTAATGCAGAAGTCATGGTTTGCAATAGCAGGAAAGAAACATTTTGAGCTATTTATTTATGTGACTAACGCAGCCAATTACCATCATTTACTCATGTCAGTACTTCTGGCTAAATGGTTTTGAACAGTTTTCAGATTTCAGAATATGCAAAGCAGAACCAGCATCACTCCGTTGCACAACATTTGACTTGGTGGTATTGGTCAAGAGATGTAGTACTACAGTACATACTGACAAGCATGATAGTACAGTACAGGACAACAGGACCTTACAGTACATACGATACAATGCCAGGGCACAGCACAGGCCATGCCTGGCAATAGACAATACACCAGGGATACTCAACTTGCTTTGCCCGGGGGCCACTTTCGTGAAATGATAGAAGGCCAGGGGCCAGTTAACACATTGAGTGCCAGCCATTTTTTCATCCTGTAGGTAAGTTGTGCCAGGGTTTTTTTTGAGGATTCTGGCTCATTTTACAAGAGCCGAGGATTATTTTCTGTTAAGAATTCATGAACACCAATCATCTAAAAATAACTAATAGAATGTGTGCTTTCTCTGTCTAAAAGAGTTAGTTTGCAGAGTTAGTAGTTATGTAGATATTAGCCGTTGAGTACAGCATGGTTTCAGCGTCTGGAAATTTATTCAGAGATAAATGGCTTTTTGTGAAACAGTCACTTTAACCATTCATTTTTGGCATCAGTAAGACCGTCAGACATTCTAAACAATAGTTTTGAACAGTAATTTCCTCCATAACAACAGGAAACACCCCTCTCATTCAAACTCCTCCCTCCGTGTGTCTTCTCCTCCTTCCTCCTGGCTCTACAGCGGGCGTGTCAGAAGCGCGTTGCTGCTGCCTGCCTGCCTGCCTGCGTGCCTGCCTGCCTGCTTGCCTGCGTGCGGACGCTCCTTGTGCGAGTCAAGATGGGCCGGGGAATGCGTGGGCGATGGGCAGATGTTGATTCTGGCCTTTCTGAGGTGTTTCAAAGTGTGTTTCACCTATAATCTATTTTGCAAATCGCTCTCCGCTCTCTGTGTGCTGCTGCCTGCGCGCGGCCGCTCTCGGGCAAGACAAGTCTGAAATGGATTACTGTAAAATCGCCTCGCCATTTCCTTGAATGGCTTGCTCCCGCGGCAGTTTTTTCTTTGATTTCGCTCGTCTGGGGGAGCACTGTCAACACTTAGTGGGTCGGTAAAATAGATTATACACATTGTCTTGCTCCAATAGTGATCTCGAAGATGTAAAAGTTGTTGATTGATGTCCCACCGTCAAAAAAAAAAAATGTTTATGTAAGACGAGATATCTCGGCTCTGGCACTCAAGCGTTGGATTATGTAAGACGAGATACCTCGGCTATGGCACTTAACGTGTTAATAAACAAACAATATACATTTTTCTGTAGCGGATTGTAGGTTTTTGGGGTGTCAGCCGGAGTTTAGTCTGACAATGTTGTGCACACCGGATAGTTAGTTAGGTTAAGTTAGTACATACATAAGTGCCTGGGTAGCGAGCAGACGGCGGTATTTGACAATTATTATTATTAATTATTATTGATTATTGATTATTGAAAGATATTCCATATTCCAGACTGAAATGCTATAACAGAAGTTAGTATTGACCAGAATGACATGAACATTTGGACACTTATTCAGCAGGTATCTTGCATGTTGCGTTCAGGTGCACTGTAAAGAAATATATATATATATTTTATTTTATTTTTGCAATTCCATCGCGGGCCACACAGGGGGCATGTGGCCCGCGGGCCGCCAGTTGAGTATCACTGCAATACACTATACATATCACTCTATGAAACTTGTATAATTTGCATTGCTTTCAACACATGGGGAAGACTTATACTATTGCAGTTAGAAATTCAGGTATTTGCTTTTTATATTCCTTGTAAGTTGCTGTAACCACGTCTGTATTCCTTTACAGAGATGCTGGAACTCTTCTTTGAGAAGAGCTGGGTTCTGCCAGTCAGTATCACCATGATCCCAGAGGAACAGGCTGCCACAGTCACTTTTGATGACCCTGAAGGTAAAAAGCTGTTCTTTGAATTGGCTCCAGCTCTGTTGTTCGACCTACTGTTCCTTAAAGTGTTTTATTACTTTACACTTAATTCAATATTAATTAAATCTATTAACTTCCCTAACTATTATATGATTATATTCCCGTTATTGCTGCAGTTGTGAGAAGCATTTCCAAGACAGAAGACCATGTTATCTGCAGGGCCCCAGTCAAGCTGTATCCGTACTACGAGTGCCTGGGCACAGCCCTGTATGGCAAAGACAGACCACGATGGAAGATGCCTGAGCCTTTCACAGAGAGCGTTCACCACGTTGTCTGGAAATTCCTCCTGATGAAGAAACGGTTAAAACGCATCAATGAACAGATGAGTCCTTACTTCTGCAGTGTGGACTTAGACAGACCAGAGGTGAAACTCAGCCCTCTCCCCACCTTGTTGAGGCAGAAAGGTCTTACTGCAAGACATGTGGATGAATGGATGGCCAACGCCTTGGAGGCGTTCCGTCAGCTCTTAGCTCAGTATACAGCCTTCGAGTGTGCAGCGAACGCTCTCGCATGGAAAGCAGCAGAGAAAGAGGTCCGCTCGGTGGTGAGAGAAGACGCCGTCCTGGTGATGGACGCATCCAGGCAGATGTTGACCGTGGCAGGCCGGGCTGACGACATGAAAAGGATCAGGGCTCCTGTGGAGAACATTGTTCTTAGGGCTGTGAGTCAGATGGAACGGCAGAGGGATGGTGTTTCAGAGGTGATGGACCTGTCCCCTGCTATGTTCTACATCCTGAAGCAGGAGGGGTTGCAGAAGGCAGCATCGGACATTTCTCCTGAGTTGATCCTCAACTACCAAGAAGACACCAAGAAATTAACCATTTCGGGACTTAGCGTAGAGGTTTATCAAGCAAAGTCTTGGATCTTGGAGAGGAACATGAAGATGAGTAAAAAACAGCTGAATGTGGACCCACATCTCCTAGACTTCCTCCAGACAGTGGATTCCATGGAGATGTCTCAGGACCTGTTTACATCCCAAGGCATATGTGCCGTCTACAGCACAGAGAGCAGAGGGGTTCTCCTGACAGGAAGCTCAGATAGCGCCCTTGCCGATGCTGAGAGGAAGGTGAAGATGGTTTTGTCCCTGCAGACTCTGGATGTGGAAGATCCGGAGGTGATGAAAATGCCCAAGTGGATGGAGTTGAACCAAGAACTTTTAGACACCTACAACTCCTCAAAGAAGAGAACAGTGGTTATCCAGACCCACCCAGAGAGAAGAGACAAAATAACAGTGGTCGGCTTCCTTAATCCAGTGAAAGAGGTCAGCCGCAGCCTGGATGAATTTCTTGTGAATTACTCACGAGTTCAAGAAGCCCTTCGTGTCAAGTTCTGCGCTGTTGTTCAGTTCATTCAGGAGAGAAAATCACAAGACTGGAACAGTATTGCCAAAGCCGGTGAGGTGACAGTCCATTTCGATTCCAGGAGGCCAAGAATCAACATCTCTGGTGCTCGTCTTCACGTCCAAAAAGCCAAGGCCGCTTTTCAGGAATTGGCTGCTTCTCTCTTCACCGACGACTTCTCAGTTGACAAACCCGGTGCTAAGAAGTACTTCCTCACTCAAGGAAGCCAGTTCCTGTCTACAATAATGAAAGAGTTCAGCTGTGTGGTAGTGCTGCGTCCAGAGAATGAAGAGGAAGAGGAGGAAGAGTACTATGAGGAAGAACATAGCCTTGGAACATCGTGCTACTGCAAAGTGCAGACAACCAGTGGTGTCCTGGTTTCAGTCAGCAAGAAAGACATCTGCAGCTTCAACGTCGACGCAGTGGTCAACGCAGCCAACGAGGACTTGCAGCACATCGGGGGCCTGGCCAAGGCCCTGCTCGACGCCGCAGGACCACAATTGCAGGAACAAAGCAACGACTACGTCTCCAAAAATGGCCGCCTACGTCCAGGTGACGCCATGGTAACGGATTCATATAAGCTGCCTTGCAAGTATGTCGTACATGCGGTCGGTCCCCGGTTCTCTGATTCTGACAAGAACACGGCAGTGTCGCGTTTGAAGCTCGCAGTTAAAGAAAGTCTGAGGCAGGCGGCGGCATTCAACTGCTCCACTGTTGCTTTGCCGGCAATCAGCTCCGGTGTGTTTGGCTTTCCCCTGGAGCTCTGCGTTGAGACCATAGCTCAGGCAGTGCGGGCGTGCTGTGAGAGTCGCGGAGGTCTGGGCTCGTTGACTGAGATTCACCTGGTGGACAACAACGATAACACAGTGAGATCCCTGGCCAAGGCCGTCAACAAAGAGTTCTCTGACCTCAGACCTGAGATGTCTCTGCCACAGCAGGTCGAGGGAAGAGGCAGAGGGTCTTCAAGGTAAATTAAAGTAAAACAGATTATAATGACCTTTGTTCCATACTAGTGCTTATAAGACGCCGACACCATTAGGCAAGTTAGGCAGATGCCCCACCACTTTGACCCCAAAAATACTGTGTTTCGAAGACTGTTACAGACTCATTTGTAAAGCTAGAGTGAAGATACTGGTATCATAGAAGAGCTAACCATTGGTATCAACCATGTCATGCTAGCTTGTCGGGAAGGGGGCTAAATAATTCTCCAAAGTTAGGCTAAATGGCGAGGGGAAAACTGACATGGCCATTTTCAAAGTGGTCCCTTGACCTCTCACCTGAACATATCTGAATGAGAATGGGTTCTATGGTACCCACGAGTCTCCCCTTTACAGACATGCCAACTTCATGCTAATCAGGTTTTGGCAAAAACCATGCAGTTTTTAGCATGCAGTATAAATGTGTTATTTTCACCTATTCTATTTGAATATTTAATTTTACCCAGATATTCTTCTGTTAAATCCAACTGTAAACATAGAATGCATCACGAGCAGTGTTGGGCACTCATTACTAAAAAAGTAATATATTACATATTACTCGTTACTATTTTCAAAAGTAATATTATTACTTTACTTATTACTCCATGCCAAAAGTAATTCGTTAGATACTCGTTATATTACTTTTCCGTTACATTCCACACAAATGGCAATAGGCCTTTTTCACTGCAGCGATTTTGTGTCTAAAAGGCAGGAGGTAACACAGGTGCACCAAGATGTTAATTAGGGCTTCCAACTTCCAGTCCATTTAGGTGTTCCAGTGCTGGAGCCTTAATTAGTTAGTTGTGTATACTCTGTCTTCTAGACACAAATGGCCCTTGTGAAAAAGGCCCATAGCGTTTTTCTCATCAAAATGCAGACTTTGCGGTGCGAATGTGTGAACTAGGTCTATTATGTGCCGTTCCATTTAAACTAATCGCTTTGCCAGATCACAGCTTCCTACAGAGATGCTTGATGAAGAGCACACCTGGCTCAAAGTGATGACTGACAAGATGCAATCTTTTATCTTCTGTTTTATAGAATGCAGTATGCACTGCCAATGCAAACTCAATACGTATAGGCTACATGTTTGCTTAACAAGTTTGTGTCACAAATAACGTTAGCTCTGCAAAATTAACATTAACCTGACAATAATAACAGCAATGTTTGATGTCCACCAGCTTGTGAGTTTTTACGTTATCTCTGTATTTGAACAGTTTTCCGGTTTCTGTTGTGCTGTCCTCTCGTCTCGTAACGTTATCGTTAGGAAGTTTGAGCTCGTGTTTTTCACAGTGGAAAGAGTGTTAGTAGCCTACCTGTCCTGGACACCGTTTACATTTGACTTTGATGTTCAATCGTGTCACCTTTCTTCCCGACAAAAACAAAGTCATGGGAATATATCCGCAGCCACGGATTTTCCTCCTCGGCTCAGCAGGACAGAGAGGGAGGTGTCAGGTGTGCCTGCCTGCCTGTTGCCTGGTGCTCTGAATGGGCTCTGCGGTGACGTCACCTTGTTTTGGGAGCGTTAAAGCCATGCTGCTTGTGATCAGTGAATGCCGACTGCGTGTCGTTTTGCAGCGCAGCGGCATCACAGAATGGACTCAACAAAAGATGTAACGACTAACGTAACGAGCTCGTTTATCTTGAAGTAACTGTAATATTATTACTTATATTCTATAGTAATTCGTTACACTACTCGTTACTTGGAAAAAGTAATATTATTACAGTAACGAGTAACTAGTAACTCGTTACTTCCCAACACTGATCACGAGAGGATTTGTCCATGG
Source organism: Poromitra crassiceps (assembly GCF_964638095.1). Lineage (NCBI taxonomy): Eukaryota > Metazoa > Chordata > Actinopteri > Beryciformes > Melamphaidae > Poromitra > Poromitra crassiceps. Next base: position 43,965,468 of record NC_139631.1, on the reverse strand, counting down.
AAATACCTACGAGACAAAACAGATGTAGCAAATGTCAAGGTTTCATGAACTAGCTGCAGGTGAAATTGTGTTTGTTATTTATCAGTTAGTCTCCGATAGGGAGTAGCAAAATGGAAATATATTGTTGTGACATTTTCAGAGATGATTACTTTAAACAATTCACAACTGCCAAATTCAGCTAGTGAGTCCCCTTGGGTCCTTTTATCCTAGGTGAGAACCACCATGTTTTAATGATGATTATTTTTCTCCTCCTAGTGGCTCTTGGACGAGAGGTCAGGGGGCACATGGTGGCCAGTCACCCAGGGGCCATGGGCTGAGCGACAGAGGAGGAGGACGAGGGAGAGGAGGAGGACGAGGTGGAGCTGGCTGGAGAGGAACTGGATCTCCGAGAGGCCTGGGAGCTCCGAGCCCCAGGGGAAACGTCAGGCCTGCTGGGGCAGAGAGAGCAGGGTAAGGGGGCATTATTTAGGCTCCTGTGATGCAGATTTAGGTTCCTGGAACTACATCTAAGAGGGTGGGTTACAATTTGTGGAATTAAATAATCAGAGCTGGAGTCAGGACCACATTAGTCCAAGTCACTTCCAAGACCAGGTCCAAATCCTACTGTATTCAAGAGCAAGACCAATGTTGTGCATGTCTTTCCAAATGTAAAAATCCTTACCCATCCAACAAATCAGTGCAAAGGATTTTTTTACAAATTAAGGCACAGAAGTTTGAGAATCATTACATGAAGTAAACAGGTTTCTACAGTCCACAATTTGTAGATAGACAGGAAAAGTTTGACATCAGCATCCCATAGTGGGAGCCAAGTCCAAGCCAAAATAGGCATGAGACCGAAATTCAAATTCAAGAGTGTAGTAGTAGTAGTAGTAGTAGTAGAAATGCCCTTGATGTCTGAATAACAAATTAATAAAAAATATTCTGGTCCCATTAAGACTGAACTTCCTCAGTGTGATGACATCATTCTTGAGTCACTCTCTCATTGGTTCTAGGTTCGGGAGGGTGGAGCAGGACAAAATCACCATGATCACACCAGAGGGTCTGAATATTGTTCTTAGGAAGGGAAATATCCAAGACCAGTTTGTGAGTACACACACTTATTTCCCCTTTTGATACCTTTTTAAAGCATTATTTAAATAATCCTTCAGATGAATTCATTAATATACGTTTACTACTAAAAATGAATGCACTCATGGAATTGTCAGGTGCTTTACATGAAAACATCCACTAGATGGCATAGCTGAGGTTTTCTGAAAAGTTCCTGGATAAGTCTGTATACAACCAACCTTGCTTTAGTGCATTCCTTCCTTTATCATCATTATTGCTAGCCCTTGGCTACCATTTTTCAGACTGGGCTTGGACGACATTGCCCTTGAACATCCGATTTTGAATGTGGTTTAATGCAGATGTTTGATAGCCAGAATAACACCCCAGACTACTGACTAAAACGATAGGTAATAGCTAGGGACTCTTGCTATCAGGGCTTCTAGACCAGCGGTTCCCAACCTTTTCCGACTCACCATGGTCCACTTGAAAATCTCAAAAATATACCCACATCCGTCCATAAAGAGTACGGACGCCAAATAATGCATTAACGATAAACGTAGCTGTCCATCAGCACTACACAGAAATATGAAACTAAAAGTAAGGGGCTGTCGGCAATAGGCTAATTCATTGATTACAAATTAAATTGTCTCATTCAACAATGGAGAAATGTATTCTCATAATAATAATAATGATTACTTCTTTGTTTTTATCACAAAGATCGTAATGTTTTGTGGCCCACTTGCAATCCCTGGGCGCTGCACTGCGGCTGCCCACTGCTCCTAGTTCTAGGAAGGTTCCTAGTAGAGGATGGGTCAAATGCAGAGGATGAATTTCCCCATGGGGATAAATAAAGGATAACTTAACTTAACTCAAAGTCGAGCTGAACCCAAAAATGACTTTTATTTTATTTTAGTTGAAATACCTGGGTATTCAGTGCACCTATTTAATAATATATGGCAAAAAAATCACAAAAATCTAATTTATTTAGTTTTTCACACTTTTTCACATCAAAAGTTAATTTTTCAAGATTTCATTCATAACAGTAATCTACAGTTTGCTGACGTCACCTAGTACTATCAAATTTCTACCCCATTTCAACCAATCATATCATGACATGGCAGCTGTCAATCAAATCTTCATTTCAGGATAATTTTCTCTTCCAAATGAAGGAGAAAATTGGCGACTAGTGCCTGTCATCTGGCAGAATTTCTAGCCCATAAACTAACTACTAACTTGGCCGATTGTAGGTAACATACAAAAAAAAGCAAACGGTAATGTCTAAAAATGCAAAGAAATGTAACTGGCTCTTAAACTCGCATTCCAGGATAACGTGAGTTAACGTTGTTAAGGCCGAAATCAGACCCAGTTCCCTCGGAGATTCCAGACCAACTCTCTTAAACACTCTTTAAAAAAAAAAAAAAAAAAAAACGACGATTTTCAGACGGCAGCCCGTCTTTATTGTCACACAACACACTACAACACATGCACGGAGGGCCACAACACACACATGCTGACGGTGGCCGGTGAAATTTGTCCTCTGCATTTGACCCATCCTGGCTTGTCCTTTCCTCCGGGGGGCAGGCCAGGAGCAGTGGTCGCTTTCTCGTACAGCGCCCGGGGACCGACTTCGGATGTTGTCGTCACTGGTCGGATGACGATGACGATCTGATCTTCTGCATGTTTTTAGTGGGGGGGGGGTTATATACGGAGGAACCCCCCTGGGGGAGCACGGGGAGAACATGCAAACTCCACACAGACAGAAAGGCCCTTACGACGAGATACCCCACCTGGGCAGTAGGCACTGAAGATATGGGGGGGAACACAACCACAGCGCCCACAGTGTCCCAGGCGAGAATCGAACTCAGGACCTTCTGACTGCGAGGCGACAGCTCTACCACTGAGCCACCGTGCCCCCTCTTCGCTCCGCACAAAAGGCAGCTGGCTGCCTGCTGCGGCTCTACTCGGTAAGCTCGCGTCAGCAGGCTCTTCCCGCGGAGAGCACCACATGGCCACAACACACTGAATCCCACTCGATTTGGGGGCGGAACACGCCAGGATTGGCCAAAGCCCAATCCAGTCCCCAGAATTGTCAAATAAAATAATCGACTTGCTACTATGACCCGCCTCTCAACCTGTCATCTCAGACAAGTTATGTTTTCAGTCTGAAGCGGACTCCGACCCACGCGCCACTTGGCCTTCGACTTTAACTATGCCTTCGCGGTCCACCAGTAAACCCTGGCCCACAGGTTGGGAATGGCTGTTCTAGACTATTGCTGACCTTGCTTAGGTTATGGATTCCTAAATCACTTCCTAAACTCACTTGAATAGATGTGCTTTTATGTGATGACATTTTGGTGAAATGGCTGTAAAAATACTGTAGGTTCACTGATGCAGTGTGCCAGAGGAACCACTGCGTCACTCTGGGTTAACGTGTAAACTCACTGTACCACTCTTGGGTTTTGGCCCCCCCAGACTGACGTTATCGTCAACACCATCTCAGAGAACCTGAATCTGAACCAAGGAGCCGTTTCCAAGGCAATCCTGGAGGCGGCCGGCCCTGCACTCCAGACGGCGGTAAGGTCGGAAGCCAGGGTGGCCGCGCTGCAGTACGGCGATGTCATCGTCACCGACGGCTTCAACCTGAAGTGTCAGAAGATCTTCCATGCTGTTTGCCCCTTCTGGGACAATGCAGCTGGCCAGGCAGAGAAGGTGAGTGGTTTCAATATGAGATCATTTTATCATCATTCATTATATTTTAGACAGCTGATACTCGTAACGCATGAGATCATGACATCACAATCACACCACAAATCCATTGGAACCACCAGTGGTTTGCACCAATCTGATGAGGCAGCTACAGGCGGGCTTTGGTGTGACGCCAGTGAGAGCGATAGACATGATAGACAGATGGTTCATCCAATTACCTGCCAGGTATTTTTTTTAAAGTGCCTGCCCTTTGGAACGACTCGTTCCCAGATGGTTATGTGAAAACAAACCGTCTTGGTTATGATACTCGTATCCTATCCATAGCCACTTCACATGACGTATCCTATCCATAGCCACTTCACATGAATGCAACAGTAGGGTAAACGTAAATTCTTCGTTGGTCCAATAGTAAGGACAGCAAGGGTTGTTATATTTTGTGAGAGCAGGGATGTAACGTGAGGAATCTAATCATACTTAGAAGCCAGGATTTAAACCAGCAACCTTCCAGGGGCAAGCCAGATTACGAGCAACATCCCAGGGGGCAAGTTATCTAGATTATCTGACATTGCAGTGTTTCCCACAGGATTTTGAGAATTTGTGGTGGGGGACCGCAGACGCCCTGGGGGGGTGCGGGGGCATGTTTTTTTTAAACATTTTAAAGTAAAATGCATGAATTTGGTGTACTTTGAGAAAGCTTAAGAGCAAAATTAAAAGGCTAGATCTATGAAGAACATGTCATCATTACTGTGCTGTGGGTTTACAATGACAAACTAAATTTCTCCCTATAGGTCAGGGATACTCCACTTGCTTTGCCACTTTCGTGAAATGATAGAAGGCGAGGGGCCAGTTAATAAACAAACAATATACATTTTTCTGTAGCGGATTGTAGGTTTTTGGGGTGTCAGCCGGAGTTTAGGCTGACAGTGTTGTGCACACCGGATAGTTAGTTAGGTTAAGTTAGTTGGGTTAAGTACGGTACATACATAAGTGCCTGGGTAGCGAGCAGATGGCGGTATTTGACAATTTAGCAGCTAAATCATAGATTATTAAAAGATATTCCATATTCCAGACTAAAATGCTATAACAGAAGTATTGGCCAGAATGACATGAACATTTATTGGACACTTATTCAGCGGATATCTTGCATGTTGCGTTCAGGTGCGCTGTAAAAAAAAGAAAAAAAAAAGTTTTTTTTTTGTTTTTTTTTGTTTTTTGGTCAACATCTTATTGTGGCGGCCCGCCACAAATTCCTTTATGTATGGGAAACACTGCATTGAAGTTATCACCATCCCCATGAGTTTATGGAACTTATTTTACCATCATGTTACTACTCTGTACCACAACTTGTCTCCCAAACACACTTGGTATTTCATGTTTCTTTTCTCAATGTCTTCATATCAGGAGTTAATATCAATCATCAGAGATTGCCTGGGAGGGGCTGAGAAGCTTCAGATGACGTCGGTGTCCTTCCCGGCCATCGGTACAGGCAACCTGAGCTTCCCCAAGGATCTGGTGTCCAGAGTGCTGCTGGGGGAGATCCAGACCTACAGCCGCAGAAGACCACAACATCTGAGAGAGGTGGCCATTGTGGTGCATCCCAGTGACAGCCAAACTGTTGATGTGAGTTTCCATTCTGTTGAAGATAGCTGGGTGTGTTTAACGGCTATGTCCTTATTTACTTTCCAGAGTGAGTAGTTGGTCGAGTAATTATGCTCAATTTTTCTCTGAATATTTGACGCAGATGGTTTATTGTTGTAGTGTGAATGCTTGAGCAACAGTGCATCGTTACTGTACGTTCTTTTTTTAAAGAGAACATACCGGATGGACAAACCCCGTCTTTATTTTCATCACAAACGACACACCACGCATGCACACATGTGCACGGCAGCCATTACACACACACACACACACACACACACACATGCAATCCGAGGCGCAGTGAAATTTGTTATCCACATTTGACCCATCCTGGCTCGTCCTCCTCCATGGTTCAGGCCAGGAGCGGTGGGCAGCTGCAGTGAAGCTGCCCGGGGACCAACTTCTTCCAACCGCCGCTGGGCAGACATCGATCTTCTGCATGTTGTTAGTGGGGGTCCATATCCATGTTATATGGAGGAAACCCCAGGGGAGCACGGGGAGAACATGTAAACTCCACACAGAAAGGCCCTTTTCATGAGATAGCCCACCTGGGCACCAGGCACAGAGGGCATGGGAAGTCATATCCCCAGTGTTGAGAGCATCCCAGGCGGGAATCGAACCCTGGACCTTCTTGATGTGAGGCGAGAGTGCAAAGCAAGAACGCTACCACTGCGTCACCATGCTCTAGATTTCCAGATATTCGCGATTTTCACCTCATCGCCCATTCGCTCGAGTTTACTTTATTTACTTTATTTTTCATTTGGCAGACGCTTTTATCCAAAGCGACTTACATCACATTTCAATACAATTCATTCAGAAAAATGCAAACAGTGAAAGCATAACTAAAAACACATACAATCAATAAGAGTTAAACGTTTCCGGAGGGGCCCAGGTGTAGCCCGAAAAGATACGTTTTTAGTCTCCGGCGAAATATCGGCAGTGTCTCGGCCAGCATGACGAAGGGGGGAAGTTCATTCCACTATTGAGGAGCCAGGGAGGAGAACAGTCTTGAATTCAGTCTTGAGTTAAATGAAGCGTTCCTTTCGCCTTGGTGTGAACGTACAGTTATAGTTCGTAGTTATCTAATGTAAATAACTATGTAGATTCTATAGTATGTAGTATAGACGTGTCAATCTAGGTGGAAAAGGGACCGAAAAGGTGATATGATCGCATAAAACTGTGTAGGTCTTAACAGCACTTTTTGCGCAACTTTCAAGAATGAGTAATAATAATAATAATAACTTAAATTTATATAGCGCCTTTCATAAAACCCAAGGTCGCTTTACAAGAGTGGGATACAGATAGAGGAGAGAGGGGGAGGAAAACCAAACAAACAAACAAAACAAACAACAGGGATGGTTGAACTAAACTGAACTAACTAATGTGGAAAGGCCATGGAAAAGAGGTGTGTTTTGAGGTGTGTTTTGAAACTGTTCAGGGTTGGGGCATTACGGGAGAGCGTTCCAGAGGGTGGGGGCAGCCACGCTGGAGGCTCTGTCCCCAGAGGTTTTGAGTCTGGTACGTAGTGAGTAGTGAGTCACTCAGTCAGTCAGTTATTTAGCTGTCCTGTCAATCTTCTAGTCTGGTTCCATGGGTCCAGCAACGATCATAGCAACAGCATGGAGTCACAGACAGACACAGCACAGGTGTAACCTTTGCTAGACAGCCAAAGTCATCGCTAATGTCGTTGCACCCTGCTCACCTTTGAAGGAGAATCACCACTCTATTGTGCGTGAAATAAATAAGAGCACTTAATTGCAGGGAACTGCAAAGTTTGTCACAATGTCACTGAACATGAGTCGAGCTGTGGGGCCGAGTTATTTCCTTCTTCCTGTTTGTGTTTGTCAGTGTTTTACCAGGAAGTTCAAAGGTCAGACCCAGGAGACCCAGGGAAACATCCCACATGAAGCAAGTGATTTCAACCAATCACCACGAAGACAGCCACCCAGCCAATCACAACAGTCCTCAGGTACTTCTCCCGGGAGGGGTTTTCCTGAACATGCATCCTCACTTTCTGCAGCATCCCGCTTTATATTCATACATTCATTCATTCATACATTCCTTCATTCATTCACTCTGCTGCAAGGGGCCAGCTCTGCGCTGCTGCGTGAGACTAGAGCCGTCTGGAAGCGAAAGAGACCAGGAGGGAATTTATTTTGGGAAGATGCTCTGAACACCACGCTCAGCAAGCCGTCTGGTGATCTGCTCATAAACGACAGAGTCCCTCGCTGTCCCTGCCATCTGTTTGACAATTTCCACCTCGGCTCTTATTGTTAGCAGTTCGCGGATGTCCATGTCCCTCCAGTTTGCAGCCATTTTCGTTCGTCTTTAGGCAAGGGAATTGAAAACAACAAACAAACAACAAATACACACTGACTCTAGCTGAAACTACACACAGCGTGTTCGGGCTTTGGCAGAGGGGCAGAGCGCACTGTTGCAAGGGAAAGGTGTACGCTGGATTTACAACACGAGACAAAATGATCAGATGCTGAGTGGGAATGCAAGATGCATGTAAATAAAACCACTTTTGTTATTCATTGCATTTCAGGCAGTCTTTGCGATGTGTTTATTGCGCATGTTCATATTGCGATGACGATGAAAATATGATTAATTGTGCAGCCCTAGTTGTAGAGAGCTGCAAACCCGAGGGTACCCTCGCGGGCCCCTCGGGCCTGGCCAATACGGGCTGGGGCCGGGCTTTTTTTTTTATTAATTGCTCTGAGCCGCCCGGGCCGGGTTCGGGCCCGTTTCAATAATAAAATAAAATGAAGCTGTATTACTCGCTTTATTTTACACAGCGAGTGAGACCAAGAGGAGGAGGAACGCACAGACACGCACACACCGTCCCCACACACACACACACACACACACACACACACCCTCACCGTGACGTTAGTCTGCCACTCCAGTCCACAATCCACCTCATGACATGTTTCGGTTAGCGTGCTGTCACTGGCAGCATAAAAAACAACAACAAAACAAGCCGCGTGTGTCCGTGTCGTGAGAGAGAAATAAGATCGATGGACATAAAACAAAGTTTGCGAGGGGAGAGTTAAACAGTCTCCACTGCAGTAGGGAAAGCTCATTTCAACCTGTTCAAAACGAACCCATCTACCATACATTGTGAGGACACTAATGTGACGTTATTCAATGCAGCTATAAACGGTAAGTCTGCTATTTTAATTTCGATATGCTGGAGTGACATAATGTTTCAGTTTGTGGGCATTGTTGCTGTTGGCAATTGTCTGGATTTTGATAGGCCACGGTAGCGTGTGTGAGAGGGGGAGAGAGAGACAGAGAGAAAGCTGCGGTGGTTGTCTTTATAGGCAACACAGTCTAGCAACGTTTTGGACCAATGAGTTCAGCAGCGCGGCAGCATGCACAGAGAGGGAGAGAGAGATGTGTCGTCATATCGTGATATTGATGTTGGGCCTTGCAACGGGCTCGGGCCAATTAATTTCATAACCCTGCATGTCACGGGCCGGGTCGGGCACGGGCCTGCATGTCACGGGCCGGGGAGGGCTCGGGCCGAGATTTCAGGCCCGCACAGCTCTCTATCTACTTGTCAGGGACAAGAAAACTGCAATCTTCTGGATTATATAGGAATGTTAGTGCTTAGTGTAGGTACCTTCCCATTTCATCCTCAACAGTGACAATCCACTACTGTTACCTAAGCTACTTGCTAGCCTGGAAGAATGGTTTTGGTGTTTAATAAAAAATAATAAAAGTAACACTCGTGTGTGTTGTGTATGTGTGTGTGTGTGCGTGTGTGTGTGTGTGCGTCAGCATCCTTTGGGCAGGTGTCGTCCCCCTCCCTTGGTGTGTACCAGATGCAGATGGGCCATCTCAACTTAGAGGTGTCATCTGGTGACATCACCAAGGAGACCAGCGATGCCATCGTCAACTCCTCCAACAAGGACTTTAACCTCAGTTCAGGTGACGGTCCCTCCCTCCTCACGGTGCTGTGGCTGGTGAAGGTTTAACTCTGGTCCCTCCCTCCTCACGGTGCTGTGGCTGGTGAAGGTTTAACTCTGGTCCCTCCCTCCTCACGGTGCTGTGGCTGGTGAAGGTTTAACTCTGGTCCCTCCCTCCTCACGGTGCTGTGGCTGGTGAAGGTTTAACTCTGGGGTTTCCCCTCCATGTGATACATGTCAGTCTCTTCCTCTAGTATCAAACACCATGCAGTCTGACAGTTTAATGCCTTGCTTAAAGGTGCTGGAAGTGATTTTTTTTAATAAGTTTTAAATAGCTCTACATTCTGACAGTCATCACTGATATAGTCAGAGTGTTTGGTCAGTAACGTGAGTCTCCCAGTCCCTCCGCTCTGCAGTAAACAGGAAATAAATGTGTGGAATCCTCTCTCCTGATTGGATAAGAGTGTAAGATGTATTTTCTGTATACTGCAGAGTGGAGGACCCATGTTACTGACCAAACACTCGCAGTCATTAGTGATGGCTGTCAGAAAGTAGAGATATTTAACACTTTATTTTTTATTTTATTTTTTTAATACCACTTACAACAAAAAACACAAGTAGCTTGTAGAACATAACTTAAAGGAACAGTTCACCCAAAAATGAAAATTCAGTCATCTACACACCCCCATGCCGATGGAAGGACGGGTGAAGTTTTTTTAGTCCACAAAACATCTTTAGATTTTCACAGCAAAACACTGAGATGCCAAGTTCACTTGGAAAGATGTCATTTATTGCTGCTTGGAAGCATTTTATTTATTTATTTTGCCCCATGTTGTTTACTTGTTTTACATAAGAAAGTTAGACCCCATCCACTTCAAATATTTAGGATGTTTAAAAAAAATGCAATGAAATCAGTGGTTAGAGCAGTGGTGGAGGGGAGGGGGTATTGCATATTTATGGTTACTTTGCCCGTTATACACATATTTAACAAGGTGACTAAAAAGAAAGGACTCTGGTCTAGTCTGGTGGTATAGCTAGTTTGAACTTGGAATGTCACCTCAATAACTAGCTAACCTAGACAACGTTTTAGCAGCAGAGCGCTAGGCTTCATAATAATTAGCTTCCTCCTCTATCTCTCTTACCTCTTTTTCACTGAGCTTCGGTATTATGTAGCCAGGAAGATGTTCTTTGGCTCCTAGTCACTGAGGTTTAACTCAACCAATCAGATTATTTGTGGCTCTGCCTCTGATCATTTGTTTGTAGAAGTTAAAGAGTAACTGCACTCAAACCCAAATGTTTGATGAAGCCTGACACCTAATGGTGAAAAATAGGCTACTGAACTGGCATTCTCTTATTGGAGGGTCTTTGTGCCAGGTGATGTCACCACCTGTTGTACTCTATTCATAGTATTCCCATGATGTCACAAGCATTTTCCTACCAATATGGAGCTATAATACACACAGCGCATTGGCTGGTTGTGTCACTTGATTGTAATCACCTGTTAATTGATTACAATCACCTGCTATTTTCCTACCAAGATGGCCGTGTGGTGATGTAACGGAATGCTATCAATAGGCCCTTTCCGTTTTGAAGTGGTAAAGCATGTGTAGCCAATAACATTAATGAGGGCCCTGGTACTGGAACACCTACACGGAATGGGACCATCATTTATGGTATTGGTTACACCTGTTTTACTTCCTCAGTTCAGTTCAGTACCCTACTTTTCACCATTAGGTGAGATGTCGGTCATCCTCTTCCACCAAAATATACATGTACTTTTGGGGGCAGTAAGCAGTGCAAATCAATTTTGGCATTTAATGTATGTTGTCCAAATAATATCTTAAGATATATTGAATGTTTTTGTTGTTGCACGTTTAAGTTTGTCACTGTGTTTGCTATTTTGGTGACATTTTTGTCATGTTCTGTGTAGAAGGTGCCTTTAGCTTTATACTTCACTGAAAGCTGCACCTGCACTAATACGGAGCTGTCAGATCTCAACAGTCTACATCGTTTCTACGTAAATAATAATTTAGTGTTTGTTGTTTTATTCTTCATATTTAACTCATAGTGAAGGCGGGGAAGTTTTTACTTCAAAATACCACTTGTTTTTTTGACAAATAGCAGTATTATCACAGCATGAACCTCTAATGCCCTTATTTCTCCCCCAGGTGTATCCAAGGCCATTTTAGATGCCGCTGGATTAACCGTACAGCTGGAATGCTCACAGAAGGGTATGTAGCATGTGCTGTAGCATGTCGGCTACTTTTCACATTCACTCGCTCCCTAACATTTACGCTACCTGCTGATAATTCCCATAAAGCACCGTGAGCCATGCTGTATTCTCACGGTATTCTCAAGTGTCAGATCACTCCCCTTAACTCATTCATGGCCAGTTTAGGACTGCCAATATTTAGCACAGGCCAAAGATTTTCATAATTGTTGGTCATCTTTCAAGACCCACAGTAAATTATCTATTAGCACCAAAGTGATTTGCAATAGCTCAAAATGAAGATGTACGTCTCTGGGTTCACCAGGGAAAAAAAAAAGTGAGCTTTTAGCATGTTCTGTACTCTACTTATAGCCCTTTATATACACCCTGTTTTCACCAAAAAGGTCTCTCTGACAAGATAAATTGCAGATATTGGCATTTTTCTAAATCACACAATCTCAGCCAGAACTCGCTCTCAATTCTTTTATTTTGAACTGTATTGACATCAGACATGTAAATATTATTCGTTATGACACAAATGAAAAAAAAAAATATATATATATATATATATATATATATACATGATGTGCTTTTTTTACATTCAACAATACAGTTTAGTGTGAGTGAGTGTGATCATAGAATAGAATGCAGAGATCAGTGTAGTCTCTCTCTCACACACACACACACACACACACACACACACACACACACACTCACACACTCCTTACCGCGATATCATCCGGGTCCTGTCACATTGGAGTCAGTCCAGTCTTCCTCGCCAGGAAAGTGGCTGTGCTGCTCTGCTGCTTGACTCTGTGTGAAAGCCATTTCTGTGGCGAGGCTGCAGCTGTTCTCCTCCTCCACACAGTTGTGACTCCGTCTCGTCAAGCCGACAGCACGTTATCAAACACATACCGCAGCTGTTGTTTGAAATTAGGAAGAAGGAGGAAAGGAGGAGAAACGCGCTTCCTTGTTGCAGAGGAGAAACGCCATTGAAATGCCCCTCGGCGCGCTGCAGAGCTGATCGGCTTTCTGCAGGGCAGCGGACATCGAAACCGCGGTAGTCAAACCCGTGACCAACATGATCGATCCTGGTCCCTGGACCCCGTTCCTATGTGCCAGCCCGAAAGAGACGAGACGGAGTCACAACTGTGTGGAGGAGGAGAACAGCTGCAGCCTCGCCACAGAAATGGCTTTCACACAGAGTCAAGCAGCAGAGCAGCACAGCCACTTTCCTGGCGAGGAAGACTGGACTGACTCCAATGCGACAGGACCCGGATGATATCGCGGTAAGGAGTGTGTGAGTGTGTGTGTGTGTGTGTGTGTGTGTGTGTGTGTGTGTGTGTGTGTGTGTGTGTGTGTGTGTGTGTGTGTGTGTGTGTGTCAGAATCAGAATCAGAATCACTTTTATTGCAGTATGCAAGTTACATACGAGGAATTTGTCTTAGTGTCTGTATGCAGCGTAGCGGTCACATTAATATACAGAGATAAGAAGTAGGAAGATAACTAAAGACAATCGCAAAGTTGCAAATCGAGTCAATATATACAATATGTACATGAGCGGTGAAGTGTTCTGTGGATCATAAATATGAATTTACGTTGAATTTACATGAGATTTACAGACTGAGTTAAATAGACGTTAAATAGGCAGTGGATTTACATGAATTTACAGTCAGAGTTAAATAAGAGTTGGATGTACATAAAATTTACAGGCTAAGTTAAATAGGCATTAAATGTGCAGTGGATTTACATGAATTTACTGTCCCAGGTAAACAGTCAATAAATTAGATATGAGTTACAGGTTTTTTTGGGGGGGGGGGGGGGGGGGGAGTTCAGTGTGTGTGTTCAGTGTGTGTGTGTGTGTGTGTGTGTTTCTTTTCTTGTGTCTGAATTTGTTCTTTTGTGTGTGTTGGTTATAAAAGAAAAGGGGGGAGACTGTACATTCTAAGCTACATATTATTGTTTTATTGAAAAATATGATTGTCTGATTACGTACCAATGTGGACTGTACTCTACCTTGTAATAAAAATTAAAAAGATGATGTACCAGATTAGATTTATGATTTTTATGCTCGCTTTTTTTTGGTCACTAAAGAAATTATGTGATAAATCATAATTGAAGCATTTGCTGGCATTACATAACAATAAAAACACATCCAGTACCATCAGCTGCCACCGTTCATTCTTGTGTTTGATCCCTCTCTGCAGTTAATGCCCCCGGCTCCCAGCGGCGTTCCATGATCCTGACGTCAGCTGGACTGCTCCCCAGCAGATACATCATCCACATCATAGGACAGAACGATCCTACCACGATCAAGGAAGTGGTTTACTCTGTGCTGAAGACCTGCGAAGACAACAAGTTCTCCTCCGTTTCCTTCCCGGCACTCGGAACAGGTCCATACAAAATGTTACACAAATATAGTTGCTATGATTACTATTATTTCTTAATAATTTGAACATGACAACCACGTTTCTTTTTGTTTTTACTATTTGTATTTTGAAGAAACTCCTCCTGAATGGATTGAGTTGAGACCAAATGGCTTTAGTCTCTGACAGCAATCTGTCCTCTCAAAAATGGTCTCCGTCTTCCTCCTTCTATTTTTTTTATTTCCGATGTTCTGTCCACTTCCCATTGTTTACTTTTTCCATTAGTCATTTTGGCCATTTGACTGGTTTTGTTTGGATTTATTACCACCAAACAGATTTCATGTAACCTTCAGCAGGAGAAAGATCTGTCAAAGTGTGTCTGGTAAAGGCGATTAGGGATGGGTATCGTTAAGGAATTAACAATACTAGTACTCTTATCGATACTCCTTATCGATCCGGTACTTTAACGGTACTCTTATCGGTACTTTTTGTTATTTTTAAGAGAAAAAACCCAGAAACAAATGGGACTGGTTGTTGTCGGTTCTTTTTGTTATTTTTAAGAGGAGAAAGGGGGGAAAAAGAGACAAATTAGGAATAGAAATTGCTTTATTTCCTCACACGAGTAGCAAACTGCAGCAACAGCATACAGTGGGACTGGGCTGGTTCATTGTAGCTGCAGGCTCAGCTTTAACAAAAAAAGTTGCAAAATCTTAATGGGTGCGTTTTTATTATTAATGTAAATATCCTAAAATATCCTTCTACCACACTGTGCCAATACAGTACCAACATTCAGCTAGGGAAACTGAAAGCATAATAAAAATAAAGCAAGACAGTATCTGTCTGCTGCACTTCCCCCCAAATCACTAAATATCCCCCCTGCTCTGAAAGTAAAATGTCTGAACGACAACTGAGATGATGAGATGATGACCGTCACCTGACGATTTATATCAGACTGGATTTATGATGATTAACACACCCAAACCGTTGGGAAATGTTTTACACTCTTGTCTTAATCATTACCACGTTCACATTATGTATTATGTTACCTGATGAGGTAGACTGGGTAACAGCAGCCGTGGCATCATTGACAGGAGATGATGGAGGGCGAGCTAGCTTGTCAAAAACGGTGCATTTCTCCCGTTTGAATGTGATGCACTTTGGCTAAGTGTTTAGACAAATTGCTCGTGTTTCCACCTTTACTAGGTTTTATTGCACTTGTGACAACGTGAATTGTCACCATCGACTCGAGTGAAGTACAACCACACTTTAGACCGCTTCGCTCTTTCAGCCATTCTTAACGTGTGCTCTGCTCAGTTGCATGTCTATCTGCCTGCCTGCCTTTCCCTGTTCCCTGCCTGTGTGGTGTGTGTGTGCTGTAAGGCACGCCCAGCAGCCCCTCCCCTCTCTCAGTCCTCAGTCCTCCACTCCTCTCATCTTGGCTGCAGGCAGCAGCTGTGTCTCTCTTGTCTGACGGAGAGCGCAACGCGGAAAAGATTATCCCTTTTCTCGTTCGGAAATCGCAAAAAACACATCATAAGCCTGTCTTACGGAGTTGGTAAGATAAAATGTGCAAGATAACGTAACGTTTATTTAGCAATTATATAGCCTATAGAGGAAATCTATTTTCTTAATTTCTCCACTCCAGACAGTACCGATAAGAGAACCGTTAACGTGAAAGCTTATTGATCCTCCGGTATCCCAAAATCCGGCCCCGGGGCCAGTTTGATACCGGGTCTCGGTACCCATCCCTAAAGGCGATATTAGCCTACGTTTCGCTTGGCTAGTAGCTTTAGTACAAGGTTTGTCCTAACAGCCCGAACACAGCATACGCCTATCCTACGCTGAAGCAATGCAGCGCGGAGTTTCATTTCAGCGTCCTTGTTAACAGGGGAGACCAATCACACCGGCTGTAGAGCTTTGCCTCGCCACGCCACGCTGAAGCTACGCTGCAAGCGTGCTGTAGCCATAGTTTCGGCTTCTGGTCTATTTTTCAAGCGTGCAGCGAGCTGCATGCGAGCATGAAGTCAATGCAAGTTGTGACTGGCGGGGGCAGGGCAGCGCTGGGCAAAACAGAGCGAATGCACACATTCACTTTTCAGGCCCTCCTTAGAAACTTAATATACAAATTTATCGGCAGACTAAATGTGTCCCAGAATGCCATCATAGTACTGCTAACCAACCCTGTTTTTAGTGCTGTGAGATACAACTCACGAATGTGGTCCTATTGGTATAGGTGCATTCTATAGATCTTAATTCTTTCTTGTGTGTTTTATTTTTCTTAACACGTTCACTGCCGTGGACGAGTCAACTCGTCAAGCAGAAACCAACGGTTGACTGCCGTGGACGAGTCAACTCGTCAAAAAAAAAAAAAAAAAAAATTTGACGGTGGGACGTGGATCAAAGCCCCCTACGTCTCCTATAAAAATATGGGAGCCACCGAACGTGTACAACCCATTCCACCGACCCACTAAGTGGCGACAGTGCTCTCCAGACTAGAGAAAGCCGAGCCAAAACTGCAGGGAAAAGCGTGAGGAAACCATTCTCATACTGTAGAATGGTTTGGCGAAAACGCTTTCGCGCTGGCGCACAACGGTGGCGCACAACGGTGGCGCACAACGGTGGGGGGTTCCAAAAATAGACTGGGTGCAACACACTTTGAAACACGCAGCATAAAGCCTAGAATCGCACAAAGCTTCATCAAAGCTCTCAACCGAAACCCCAAGAAACGAGCGAGCCCCATCCAGACTCGCCCGACGAGGGGCCGACAGGCAGCAGAAACTCGCTTGTGACACACCCGCTGCAGAGCCACGGAGGGAGGAGGAGAACACCCACGGAGGGAGGAGTTTGAAGGAGAGGGGGGTGGGGGTGCTGTTATGGAGGAAATTACTGTTCAGAACTATTGTTTAGATGTCTGATGTCTTACTGATGCCAAAAATAAATGGTTAAAGTGACTGTTCTATCGAATTTCACAAAAAGGCATTTATCTCAGCTTTAATTTTCAGACGCTGAAACCATGCTGTATTCAACTGCTAATGCCTACATAACTACTAACTCTACAAACTAACTATTTTAGACAGAGAAAGCACACATTCTATTAGTTCTTTTGAGATATTTTGTGTTCACAAAGTCCTAGCAGAAAATAATCCTCGGCTCTTGAAAGATGAGCCAGAATCCTCAAAAAAACCCTTGGCAGAAGCTACCTACAGTAAAAAAAAAAACTGTTGGCAGTGAATGTGTTAAGTGTTGTTCATGTATGTGTTTTCTATGGACCTTGTGTCTGATAATAAAGTTCATTGATTCACGTGACGTGAGCTCACCCCAAGCAGCCAAAAGGAAACACACGCCAGCATGTCCTCCTCATTTTACAGTTTGTCACACATGCAAGTTGAATAAGCCGCGGAGGGGCAGGGTACGTTGTCGAGTCCCGCTCGGCTGGAGTCCACTCCAGTCTGAGCGGCTCGCTTCACCTCACCGGCCCCTCTCTCTCCCCGGCCACAGAGCAACACAGGTAGGCCTACTATCGAGCCCTGTGTCCAGGTTACATTCCCCGACCAGCTGCAGTCCACATCACCGCTGCCTGCTGCAGATCAGCTGCTGCTGCTATCTGTCAGTCACGTTGTAACGTGGATACAGGAGAGGACTATTTGTTTCGTATTGCGAATAGAACGACGAACATAATAATAAAACGCATCGGACCAGTGTGCAAGTTTTTCTGTGCGTGATGATTTTTTTTCGGATGGCGGATTAAACAAACGGACTCTGTGTGTAAACTCTGATATTCAAACTGAGTCAACTCAAACTCATTTCCTCATCTACTCAATAACAGCCAAATCCACAACTGTAGAGTGGGCATGGCTTCGAAGATCTGGGCTCCAGACCTATAGGCTATAAACTCCTTGTCCATGGATAACATTTTGATGTTTATTTATTTTATTTTATTAGTTTATTTGGCAGGGACATATACAAAAAACACATTAAACCCCATAGGGGAAGAGATGCTTTGTAACAGCTTTGTAACTTTCCATCTGGAGCCCCTGTTCTGTTGCACCTTTTTTCTTTTGGAAAAGTAAATGCATGATAGCTGTGGGATATACTGGAAATAATTGTTTTATATTCATTGTATTTACACAAAAAAGAAAAGCTCTGTCCAGTAACCTGGAACACTTTTATTTTGAGATGTTTTTGAGTGATGATATGCAAATGATAAGAAATGTGAACAAAAGGAAAAGCGCGCACATCCACTCGGAGCTGCAGGTGCAGGACAACAATGGCAGTAAGTTAACGTTGAAGTATCAAAAGAAGTGAAGTCCGCACACTGCATCCACTTAACTCACAGTTGTATTTGTTAGAATGACGTTTCCGTCATGAGACCTTCATCAGATGATGATTTTAGGATAGGTTCTATTCAAGTACCATATTTATTGGTGTCTAAATCTATTTTTATCTATGTTTACACTTTTACATGTTATCTCTTGGATCTTGTTGTCTCTATATCCATTAATAAAGTCAATCAATCAATCAATCAATCAATCGACAAACATTCCCTGGCAGCCATCTTTGATACACCAGTGGATATTACCATGAGGCACCAGGAGGAGCCCTCTCTGTTCTAATTCAATGGTTTGTCCCCAAGTCAGTGTCCCATAGAAACTTTGTTCCTCTGAAAATGTCATTGCCCGTATTCAGAAAAGTCATAGGTAACAGCGTTGGTGATTAAAGTTACCGCTGCAGATAAACTTAATCGTTGCTTTACTGTCTGCGGTGGCCCGGGTGAAAAGGCAATGAATATCAATATGTAAACTTAAAGGGACACTCCACCAAAAAACAATGCTGATTTATTTCGCACATGATCTCACACATATCTGAAAACTTTTGCAGGCATTCGTTTAGTTTGACAGTTATTGAGAGTTGATTTGAGTTCAAGTTGTGGACCAGTGATGTCATTAATTAGTGCATGAATGACATCACTGGTCCACGACTCCATCCCCACATCATCATCCTCCATCGGTCCCTGTCTGTCTGTCTGTCTGTCAGGCCAGGGAGGAGTCAGCCCCTCAGTGGTGGCGGATGCCATGGTGGATGCCGTTGTGGACTTTGTGAGGAAGAAGCACCAGAGGTTCGTCCGCAGCGTGAAGATCCTGATCTTCCAGACAGCCATGGTGAAGGACTTCCACAGCAGCATGAGGAGGAGAGAGGGACAGGAGGTGGAGGAGAAGAGCGTCTTCACCAAGATCAAGGGTATTTCAAAGTCTATATAGATTATAGTACTATATAGGTTATCACCTACCTGTAAAACATACGTAATTTTTCTCTCAAAATTCGATTTCCGATTTCGATTAGATTTTCTTTACACTATTATACTTCTCTAACCATTTGTTATGCTGCACAGCTCAAAAAAATTATTTTTTCTCATAAGTGACACAATTTATGCTTTTACTCTGAAGTCAGAACAACTCAACTTACTGTCTTAGCTTGGCGCTGCTATGTCTAACTTCCTGTCTGTTGCTTGCTAACGTGCAGTCTCTTGACACGGGTTGTAGCGAAGCTTTTGGGCTTGCCTCGTGAAGTGTGCTGGATCGTGCATGAGGGCCCACGCGCTGTGATCGATCAGAATCACGGAGATGGAGATAGGGACCGAGATGTGGGTCCTCGGACGCGGTTGAAATACCACTGGTGACCTGTTTGGGTGTAAGGCAATCGGTCACCAGGGCCTGGCCGGTTGGAAGATGGCCAGAATTCAGTTCGGGTCCGGATTTAGTTGTGCTAATGGTTGACATTATTAGGGTGTAGAGGTATGGAATCTCTCGGAAGTCGGTGTAGCGTCACGGAACACTGTGTTTATATGGTCGCGTTCCGGTGTATGACATCACATCATTGGTGATGTCACAACGTTCGAGGGAACTATGACATCATCGGTGCTATGTCTGACATCGCCGATGACCTCACAGGTGAACTCTATGCTATGACATCATTGTCATCGTTGATGATGTCATCATCATTACGTCCTTGGCGCGCCGGCTGGTAGGCATCGACTGCCCCAAGAACAGGCCTGACGGTGGGCCATTATGGACCGTTTCTACACGGGTATACGGGTAACTGTGATAGCAGTAGGAGGAACTTCAGACAGAGTGAATCAGGCTGAGGCTGCTAACATTACAGCAGAAGCTGGAAGCTACGTTTTGTTGTTACGTGTCCTAAATGCAACATTTCACCGTCCGGTGATAACGTCTGTGTTCGTGAAAAGTGTGTGTGCCTGTGTGTGTGTGTGTGTGTGTGTGTGTGTGTGTGTGTGTGTGTGTGTGTGTGTGGCTCTCGTTATCTTGTGCAGCCCGCAGTGCAACATGCTGCTCGCACTCCGATGTGTGCTTTTCTGGAGGTGTTGAAATAAGTTTGTCGCAATGCTGTCTTTAGTAGCCACTAGCCACAGCCTTCAGAGAGACTTTACAGCAGGGAGAAGGGACGAGGAAGCAGCACGCGTACATGAGAGAGAGCCGCCGCACCGTAATTACCCTAGTTAAAGTGAAAATCGATTTGACGATTTTCATTTTTTTAACATGGTCGTAACTAATTAATTCGAATTACGATTGAAAATCGATTTATCGTGCAGCCCTAGCATCATGTAACTGGGCCAAGTAAACAACCTAAGACAAATAATAACTAAACTCATCCATCAGAACACTCGCCTATTTGTGTCAGCACTCAAATATTAGTTCTTCAGACTGAGCATCATGACTGGGCCGAGTGACATTAACTCCCCTTCTCGAAGTCACAGAACCAACCGATCATGCTTATACAGAACCAACCAATCATGCTTACAGACTATATTGTGATTATTTTTTCCATTTCTATTACAACAGACTCATTCACGTCCATCTTTACGGGTGCCAGTGAGGAGCGACCCAGCGGTGACAACTTGGTTTTAGAACGGGAAGAGTTTGAGCCTGCCATGTTTCAGCTGTGTGCTGACAACACCCAGGTTAAGACGCATTCATTTAGTTATAGTTAAATGTTAACTGTTAAATGTGTGCCAATTATCTAGGATTGTCTATCTTTTATTCCTGCTGGTGTCTGCACACAGTCGGCACAGTTGCAGATATCAGGAAGCGTTTTTTCCTCCCTTCAGAAGAAGCAATTAGCTGCCATTTATTCTTGTACAGTATGAAAAACTACTTCCACAGAGAGAATGCAATGAAGAATCAACATTATGTTTTCATTTTGTTTTGTCAGAGTTTCTGTTTTATCATCATTGTGCCTATGATGAACCACACATTCAGTGTCAACCCCCCCCCCCTTCCCTCACCCTTGCAGGCTGTGAGTCAGGCTAAGCAGCGGATTAAGCAGCTGATCGTGGATGAACAGGCAGAGAAGACCATCAGCGACCCAATCATCGCTGAGCTGTCTCAGGCTGACATGGAGGAACTTAGGACCCTGCAGAGGAAGCTGACGGTCAGCATCCGCCTGGAGAGGAGACAGATGGAACAGGAGCCCCGCATCCACCTGGAGGGCCTCACCAGGGACGTGTACACAGCTGAGTCTGCTATCAGGTTAGCACACGATTAGCACACATTTTACTATCAGGTTAGCACATAATTAGCACACATTTTACTATCAGGTTAGCACATAATTAGCACACATTTTACTATCAGGTTAGCACACGATTAGCACACATTTTACTATCAGATTAGCACACGATTAACACACATTTTACTATCAGGTTAGCACATAATTAGCACACATTTTACTATCAGGTTAGCACATAATTAACACACATTCTACTATCAGGTTAGCACAGGATTAACACACATTTTACTATCAGGTTAGCACACGATTAACACACATTCTACTATCAGGTTAGCACACGATTAGCACACATTTTACTATCAGGTTAGCACACGATTAGCACACATTCTACTGTGACGTGAAGCAAATTGAACCTGGTGGCCAAGCTCGGTATTCCAAGTCACATGATGCCATGTAGCCCAGAATATATATATATACAATTATTATTATTATTATCCCCCCCCCCTCCCATCTACTTACATGGGGAAAGAAGCAGCTGTAAAACTCAGCTAAAATTGTTCTGGGTTTCTCAAAGTCAAAAAGTTTTATATTAAAGTCAATTAGGGCTGAACTCGAATATACGGATATTCGAATATTCATTAATAATGCTGACATTCAATAAAAAAAAAATGTTTTTCTTTGGTTGCTAAAATGACCCTAACCCCAACTAATCATCACTCATCATTTGGCCTGAGCAATTCATTCATGGATGTATAAGGAATTAATCCATTGAACAATCCAGTAGGAGGCGGTAATGCAACACTTAAGTCACTGTCAAGTCCAATTAGTATTTAGTCTGTGCAATTTTCACTGCAATTATATTAATTTAAAAAGTTGATTTAACAAACAAGTCTCGTATGTATTCCGGTGAACTTTATTCAGTTTTTGGGGGATTTTTCTTTTTTGATCATGATGACATCACAGCAGACATTCGAATATTCATAGAAACCCCAATAGAATATTCAAATTTGAAAAAATTATACAGCCCTAAGCACAGCTCTTGAAAAGTGGTTAAAGACCGCCCCCTAAAAACAGGGTGTAAATTACATATTTTCATGTCAACTTGGCATCTCAGGGCTTGTGGAGACTTGGATTATGCCAGGTGAGCAGTACGGAAGTGTTTTATGTTTTGTTTCCGTTTTGTTTTTTGTTTTTGTTTTAACGTTTTTGCTTGTGAGCCTGCTCACACTCAGCAGACAGCTCTACTTGCCTGATGCAGCCGATCTCCATTTCTCCAAACTGGGACCGCGCCGTCTGCCTTCTACTGCATGTAGTACACTGACTGTCGGCAAGTACTTCATACAACCCCACATCAAAAGAATCATAACGTTCCCTTTAAATGTGGTTTTGCTGACTATCAGGGACATCATCCGGAAGGTGGAGAGGACAGAGAACTTGAAGCAGAAGGTCATCCTGGTGAGCGGACTGGTGGAGTGGAGATATCTGGACCAGCACAGCAACATGCCAGTGCCCTTTGACATGTTCACCAACTGCAGCCTGGAGGAAGGTCTGGAGAAACGACGCAGTGTGCAAATCAAGATCAACAACAAAGATTACACTGCTGATGTCACGCTGAGAAAAGCAACACGAGGGAATAAAGAGGTGGAACTACTTCGAAAAGACCTGAAAGGTGAAGGAATGTGTTCTCACTTTTTTGTTTATTTAATCCTTGAACCTGTTTAGTAAAAAATATGTTCTTACTTACACCAGCTTAGGGTCTAGGTGTGTTTGAGGTAACATGCCCGAGTTCAGAGTGACAACATGTTGGCCGTACGGTGGTAATGTAGGTATTACCAAGTGCCGAGGGGAAGTGAGGGAGGGCTTGTTAAATGACTCATGAGATACAGCTAAAGTCTGTCACCTGGTCACATCGGTGTGGCTGCAGGATTTGTAACTTGATGACATCACAAAAAGTCAGAGCTGAGTGGCTGTCTCATTTTCACAAATCAAGAATGAACTGTCCAGGACCAGACAGGAGGAATAACATGTATGAAGTCTAAGGGTCTCAGGGTGAAGTTTCCCTTTTAACTGACACTGCTGTGAACTATGAACTCATGTTTGCAGATGATGCCCCTCTGCCTGCACATTGGGAGGATATGAAAGGCTCCCTCATAAAGCGGGTTGGTTTGCCTCAGAGATCCAAGGAATACAGTGAGGTGCAACAGGAACTTCAAAACGTGACAAACATCATCAGTGTATGTTCACACACAGCAATGACTGGTGACAAACATCACCAGTGTATGTTCACACAACAAAGCATTGAGTATATCTTCATACCCTCGAAATCAAAGTCCTTAGTCTATCTTTAAACTAACTAGCTGTGATTTATTCATTTTGATTGGCAGGCTTGACGCAAGTGTTACATTTCTTATGCTTGGTGGAACTTATTCAGGAGTGATCAAAAAATGGCTTCAATCTGCACTGTTGCGGGAAAATAACAAAGGCTGCATCCGTTCCTTCTCTGATTATCTGCATGACTGTGTTGGCAGATTGAACGGGTCCAAAACAAGACGATGTGGCAGAACTACCAGCTCAAGAAGAAAGAGCTGGAGGAGAAGAACCAGCACAAAAACAACGAGAGGCAGCTCTTCCATGGAACCGGCTCCGACTCCATCGATCTCATCAACTCGCATGGCTTCAACCGCAGCTACGCAGGAGCGCACGGTAACTCAACTCTTGCATGCTCACATGTTACGTCCCCTAAATAGGGGAAGCTGTCTGACTTGTTGGCTCCAATCAAACATGTTGGCTCCGTGGCTACGTTTTGAATATCTCTTTTAAGCAGTCCATAGCATCAAACAATGCAGTATGCATATGTGAAACAATGCTGTTTGGTGTAGAAACAAAGCATAAAAATATCAACAGAAAATAAGGACTCCACACTCATCCCCTCTACAAACAGGTGATATCATATAATTTGCACTACCAACATTGGGGCTCGTCGGGTAGCAGACCTCTATTCAGGACTATCTACCACAGCGTTTTCTAGTTGCTTGTGGATTTGAATAATGCTATGTTAACTCAACTCGTTTTTATTTCTCTAGGTGCAATGCTTGGAAATGGATCTTACTTTGCTGTGGACCCTGCCTACTCTGCGCGGGGCTACGCCAAGCCTGATGCCCGTAAACAGAAGCGCATGTACCTGGCCAGAGTCCTGGTTGGAGACTTCACCCAGGGGGGAGGTGGCATGGTCACCCCCCCCTCCAAAGGCTCTGGGCCTGCAGACCTGTACGACAGCGTCACTGATAACACTGCCAAACCCACCATGTTTGTCATCTTCAATGACATACAGGCTTACCCAGAGTACCTTATCACATTTACATGAACTCCCATCTGCAACAGCAACACATCTCTGTGGTTGGTGGTAGGGGTCCAGAGGTTGGGATTTAGTTTAGTTTACAGTCTAGTAGTAAAACTGCAATATGTAACAATGACAAAAACAAAAGCCCCTTCACACCTGTCTTTAACCTGCATCCTAGGTCATTAGATAGTGCAAAAACACATCAAATCCAGGTGTAAATGCATTCAATGTGCATTGAAGATCCAAAAACCACCTCCGGAGGTCAGGGAGTACCAGAGTGTAAATTAAATGTGTCTTCAATCCACATGTAGGAGCTACACATTAACAGAAATAAGGTTTTCTTCAGGGATGATCTGGGAACCACAAGCAAAACGATCAGCAGGCCGGTCAGACAGTGACGTACTGACCAACACTCACGGACTGACAGGACACTCACAGACTGACAAGACACTCACGGACTGACAGGACACTCACAGACTGACAGGACACTCACGATGGATGCACGAGACATGTTTTTCAGTAATATTTTATTCTGGTTTTCACAGTATTTGTTTAAATTTGTCCATATTTAGCAAGTTCAAATTAAACCTGAATATATCAGTTGTTATACAGAAACAAAAAATACATAAAATAAAATCGATTGTAATCTCCCAATCATGCCCTCTCACCCAACCACCCCTCTCTCTCTTCATATATATATATATATATATATATATATATATATATATATATATATATATATATATATATAGTATAAAATAATGTGGCACGTGTCAATGCCAGATGTAAAGAAAGACTAATGACAGGTTTGTACTTTTTGTGTTTAATGGAAATTGGGGAAATTCTACTTTCCTTCTAATATTTAACATTTCACAGCTGTGTGCCATTTTCTTGATGTAGTTGCCAACAGGGTGCGAACTACGGGGGAGCTGGGGGGGCTTTGGCTCCCCTTAAAGAAGTAGTAGACCCCCTGAAAGGCTGACTTGTGAAATTTGGGGGGGTCTCTAAATTATTGACTAATATATATTACCCCATGTATTTTCTATTTCTTTTTCTGTACCTTCATAGTGAATAATGCGTAAAATTACGCTATTTTAATCGTATGATTCAGAGTGTGCTCAATCACTGTCAAATTCACTGTAAGCCCCTATACCGACATGCATGTTATTCTTATCATCACCACATCGAAGCATGGCGGCGCAGGTGCAAATCAAACGTCACTCACGCGGGCAGGTCAGATTTAACAGCAAGATGTCAAAAAGAAAACAAGGCAGTTTGACAAACTTTACATTCACGAAGAAATGGAAGCAGCCGTCAGTTGAACAGCAACAAGTCGCTTCTACTTCAAACGCAGATGTGGAAAAAGTGACGACGAGGTGAAGCTGGAATAGCCTACCTCCGAGTCCTCCCGCATATGGAGGACTGTTTGTGAGATGGAATGCGTCAGGAACTTCACAGTGAGTGGAACATGTGCGTTATGGAGTGGATAAAAGTGTTGGGCAGAGATATCATGTTCTTGTGGATGCAGTGTGTATATGGAGAGCAGTGCGCCCGTTTCGCCTTGTGCTCCCTCTCGCCTTGTGCTCCCTCACCCTCCGTCCCTCCCTCTCTGTGTGCGCAGCGCGCTTTTCTCTCTTGGAGAGAAAAGTGGAACAGACAAGAGCTGTATCCGTGTCTTTGAGCGTGCTGATTTAAAATGAGTTATACCCCTAAATTGGCCTTCAAATTGCCTCAAATTTCCGCCGCCGTCCTTCGGACGGCGGCTGTAGTGCCCTTTTATGAATTTGAGCCCCTCAAAAGTCGGCTCCCCCGAAAGCCACTGTATAGTTCGCACACTGGTTGCCAACCACTGGATGAAGATAGACGAAACATCACTGTGGCACTGAATTAACTGCAACAAGAATGTTGGCACTGGCAGGTGGAGAATGTTTGATGACCGTGTGCCATGGGCTGCTTGATTTCTGTGCCATGGGTTTAACTCATTATAGTTTGAATAAAAACACTGAAGGAATATGTTGATATCTTGACTTGTATTTATTTTCCTTCATCACACATTTGGTACATTGTGGGGGTGATTTGTCTTTATTGGCTCTTCAATTAACTACAATGGGTGATGTTAGCTGGAACTAGTGAGCTAATCACTACTGTAAGTGGCAAGCTAGTGGACTCGCTTTTTGCTAGTTCTCATTGGTTTCAGTGAAGAATGCTAACAGGCTTAAGATTAGCTGGAGTGAAGTGCTTGGTGAAGGAAGATCCATCATTAAAATCATGGCTGATGGCAGTTATTCATCCAGTATGTGCGGTAGGGGGAAAAATTCACACAATAATTAATAAATAGATCAAAACTGTCAATAAATATGATGTTACAAATATGAGGTGGTTCATTATTACATATTGACAAGACGGTTGCTTTTTTAATCCAATTACATCTAAAATAA
Source organism: Poromitra crassiceps (assembly GCF_964638095.1). Classification (NCBI taxonomy): domain Eukaryota; kingdom Metazoa; phylum Chordata; class Actinopteri; order Beryciformes; family Melamphaidae; genus Poromitra; species Poromitra crassiceps. The sequence goes on along the minus strand of NC_139631.1, from coordinate 43,938,289 downwards.
TTAAAGCACATTAGGACATAGGCTGAAACTTTGTATAAATGATAAAGAAATTGTGATGATTCTTGGCAAAACACTGAAAGGAACAGTTTGCCCAAAAATGAAAGTTGCATCATCTCCTCTCCTTCATGCCAGTGTAACCACAGGTGAAGTTAGCTCCTCCCCTTCATGCCAGTGTAACCACAGGTGAAGTTAGCTCCTCCCCTTCATGCCAGTGTAACCACAGGTGAAGTTAGCTCCTCCCCTTCATGCCAGTGTAACCACAGGTGAAGTGTGTCCATGCCAGCACAACTCCACAACAAGCAACGCCTCCACTACCGCAAAGTCACTGAGTCTAAACCAGACATGAGAGCCCAACCCACTGGGTCAGATGGCTGAATAAAAGACAGATTACAGGACAAACCCTCAATCATTCTGAAAATGATTGAATCAATGACTTCTTAAACAGCAATAGACTTTTAGGTGAGTAGATTAAGAGCCTTACATTTACAAAAAGCACGTATTAAATTATTAATTGATTGGCTACACTAGCTGTATTGTACCCCTTTGAAACTTATTCTAGGTTTACTAGTTCACATGCATGTAACAACATTCTTGAAACAGTTTTCAATGACAAATCAAGTTACTATGACAGGATACGTAGTGATGTGGATACATTGTAACTACTCTCAGGAGCTGAAATAATGTTTCATTCAAGGGACTAGATTAGGTAACATTTTACATTACAGTTCACTCGGTAATGTTTAATTATTCATTATCATTGATTAACCACTAATCGATAGTGAGCTTCTAAGTGACTATCACTATGCTGATAGAGCTGACAGCAGTCACAGCACTAAGGAATGAATGAAGAACAACATTGTAAAAACTGAAGAAGCTGCAGAGAGGACAGTTCCTCCTCTCTGGTTGAATGTTTGCTCCACAGTGAAATCACCTGCTTGACAGCATTGTTCTTCTCCACCATGCAGAGTAAACATAACACCTTGCTAACATCTTGATCTCTGTACAGGGTCACCTGCCATTTAGAGCAGAGCTGGGCAGGTTAATAACAAAAGCTTGCAAGTTCATCCTACCTATCTGTAATAATCAAAGCTAACCAAAGCTCAATAATAATACAAGTATTACTGTATAGACAATGGTTATCAACTGGTGGGTCGGGACCCAAACGTGGGTCGCGGGGCCATTTTGAGTGGGTCGCGGATGTGTGCATGAAAAAAGGACACCGGCGTCCACAGCCTTTTTTACTGTCATTTCAGAGGCTGTAGCTGGTTCATTTGAATAAAGCCAGAGTGAAAATCCTCATATTATATGACACTAGAAGACCTAAGAGGCATCCATTGCTACCAATCTTGCCATATGCACGCTTGTCGGGGGGTAAAGAGGGAAAATCTGATATTTGGGTCACGAATGAATGACGAAAGGAAAAATGTGGGTCGTGATGCTAAACCAGTTGAGAACCACTGCTATAATAGACCAGACTGCAATGATGCCAAGTCAGTGTGTCTGTTGCAATGGAGCACATCACATGACATGAGAGAAGTGAGTTTGGTGAAACAGGTGAACTGTACCAGATCTGCTCAATATAGCCTAAGAAAGAATGGAAGAATAATAGCGAGTGCTGCAGGTCAAGTACAATGTTGAAGTGAAAAATCTGGTTTATTTTTTATTTTATTTTATTTAACCAGGTAAGTCATTAAGAACAAATTCTTATTTACAATGGCGAGGTGCTGTTCAAGGACATTCGGTTTGACTGTATGTGTAATATTTGGCAGCAGATGGCAGGACAGACTGACACCCGGGGGGCCCTGAGGCTCCTGATCCTCTTCAGCCTCCTCAGCCTGACTGAAGAGTTTGGTAAGAGACATTTATTAAATCCTGTCTCTTTAAATGAACACTAGAAATAACCGCCTTGTGGTTTCTATGCCTCCACCAACAAGTCAAGTTGCAGTCTGCATGTCAAACAAGCACACGGGGCCAGTGGTGTGGCCTTTCAGCCTTATGGCACTTTAGACAATGTTTAGGGGTACCTCGACAACACGGCTAATCATTTTCAACATGGAGAATGGTCATACCCCCTAACCCTAAACCACTCACATCATCCCAAACACTCCCTCTACCCACCCCTCGAACCCTGACTCTCACCCACCTAGGCACCATCGTGCAACTGTGCGCCAATAATGTCTCTGATTTTTGTGTGTGACATCAGTCAAAAAGTAAAAATAAAATCAATCAATCAATCAATCAATCAATAAATAGCACCACAGCTAACAGATGCTCCTGTCAACGTTCTGATTATTTTTTACTCTGTAATACTTTATGATAACGTTCAGTAGTAAGTCGTTTAAAAGCTACTAGGCATCTCGCACAAGCTCGATTCCAAGGCTCGCCCGCTGCGCGGCCTCTTGTTAATCATGAACAAATGATGAGCAAATCACTAGTCAAATTTGAAAAAATGATTAATGGCTTATAAATGACTTACTACTGAACGTTATTATAAAGTGTTACCATTTACTCTTGCGGCAAAAAAACTCCTCACTGAATTTGTCCTTGTAACTGTTGCATTCTTACAAAAGAGCAACATTTTCTGCTGGAGTAAACAGAGTTGAGCAGTTGGAGGCAGTTCAATCATGAGAGACTCTTAATATAATTTTAACAAACTTTATTGAATCAGAATAGACAGTTTGAGTATGGCGTATGACTCCATGATGTGACGCTCCTCTTGCTTATGAGAGAGGGCGTCGGTGCTGTAAGAGTTCGGACATCCCCCCTGAGGGGATCTGTTTCCAACGGGAGTCATAACATTGGTGGTGATCTGGGGGAGGTGGTGGGATGAAGCTTCTTGCCTGGAGATGCTGGATGGATGCATGATGCTGACACAAGGTGAGTGATGACTGCACGAGTGTGATTTAAGCTGTGGTGATGGGGGCCTTATATAGTACCAGGAGAAGGGCATTTATGATGTCATAACTGACGTCATTTGGGCAACTGACGTCACGCTGCAAAGGTGACGTCATGGAGAAGGTGACGTCGGAGATGGTGACGTCATTTAGTGACGTCATTTGGGCTGAGGGTTATGACAGCATGGGGTGCTCTATTAATGCCTTATTTGGTCTTCCATGATTGAACTTCAGTCTGCGACTACACTTATTCGGTCAGCGACTTTTTCTACTTTGAAGAATCTTAATCTACCCACAATGCATTGTACCGTAGTCCTGCTTATTGAGATAGTGAATAACTAAACTGCTGTGTACAATGGAGGAATTTAGACCTACAGTATATCTATCTGAAGTCTAACTATTCGTTCTATCTAAGCCATAGTCAACAGGTTACAGCAGCTGACTGGCTCACTGGGCCCCAGCCCCAAGTCCACTTGATAATCCTGATGACATCACTCTCACCTTCAGGTTTCTATCTGCGAACATCTCATCCCATGGTTGGTCAATGTCAAATGTTTCTCAAATTTGCAGAGCTGCGAGATGCTGAGTGGGAGGAGTTGAGGCCTGATATTGCTGCATTGCACCTCCTCAGAGGACTGCCTGAACACATGCGTCATGTGACTCCACATCAAAAGATCGGGACAACTTTGAATCCCAGGTATGTTAGTAAATGTCTCCTTCCCAATTCTTAGATGGGCAATAATTGTTTTGGACCGTAGCACAAAATAACCATCATATATCTGAGGGGGTTGATAAGATCAATACCAGTGACTCAGCAATGACTGCCTTGTGATTAAATTCCTGCTTTTCAAAATTCACTTTTTGAGACTTTGCTGGATGATTTTGTGGCTGGCAGACCTGCAGCAGACTTTCATGGACATCAACTGCAACAGGGAAAATACACCAGTGTTACCTTGTAAAATCTCCCTTAAAATTATCTTAGAAGTGACCATGCTAATGGTGAGGATATTAAAAGAAGTGGCTGGCAACTGCACGTGTCGGAGGAAGCATGGTGCTATTCTCGGCTCTCCGCAGATCGGCAGAGGGTGGTGCAGCGACCGGGGCAGCCATAAGGGCAGCATGGGAATAAATTGGCCAAGTATAATTGGGGAGAAAATGGGGGGAAATCAGTGGAGGAAATCTTACATTTCTGCTGTCAATCAACATAAATGTGATTGATTCATAAAAGAAATCTCACTATGAAGATGGAAAAACTAATTAAAATCTACACCTATAGAGAGGCAAAGTGACCGCCTACTTCCTGCTTCAGCACTGTACCAGAGATTTTCATTCGCCATTTATTTTCCCATACACATTTCGTAAAATGCGTATAAAAATAGTTTTACTGGTTCAAACCAAACGGTACAGATATATTTAGAAACAGGAGAGATCGCATAACATTTCACTGGGACCAAAACGTTTTTAAAAAAAAATTATGTTTTTTTTAGTTTTGGTCCGAGTGAAATGTTCTATGGTCTCTCTCGATTATAGCGTTAGCTGAACCGTTTGGTTCGACGAAGTACAACTATTTTATAAGCATTTTACAAAATGTCTATGGGAAAATAAATGGCGGATGAAAATCTCTGGTAGAGTGCTAAAGCAGGAAGTGACGTTCCACTTTGCCCCTCTATAAAAACCACAGACAGGATGTAAAGGTCTACTGACTTTATTAACAGACAGGACTGTTTCCACTGTCAATGATTCCAAATGAGGGCAGTGCAGCAGCAGGTGTCTGGCCCATGTGACTTAGGGTGCTTCCTCACTAGGGGACTCGGGACCGTTTCCGAGTACACTTGGTCGACGGAACACTTGTGAATGTGAACGCCAACCGTACCGAACCACATAGACAACACACGGGCGAGAATACACTCCAGGCGTAGTTGATGACCAAAGTACTCTGCAAGTGTTCCGTTCTGTTCCCGAGCACAAAAGAAATGTTGTAATGTGAAAGCTGACCAGTGGGGGGCAGGGGACGGGGGGCAATCGTACTCAGGCACAGAACGAAAGCAATCGTTCCCAGTGAGAAAGCACCTGTAGTGTTGTTTGATTGGTTAATGATGGTAACCTTGCGTCACCAGGCTCTCTCTCAAAGGGTGCGCCCATTACTGACAGGGCATGATCATCCGGCCTAAGACCCGCCCCCAGTGGTGTTTCCTCTTTTTGTGTCGCAGTCATTTTGTTCCACCATAGAAAATGAACTAATAAACAAACCTATTTTATTTTTATTTTTTTTCTTCTTTTTTACCATTTTGACCGGTGTGTCAGGCGGCGATGACATTACACTGGTTATAGTTTTCTTTTGGGGTAGCTAGAGAACTCATGTCACCCATGTTTTCTAAGTGGAACGCAAGGTGAGAACGGAATTATTTTCTGGAGTACAGCAGCAGCATGGTTCCCGTGGTGTGTTTCCGCCCATAACCGGATGACCATGGTGCTAAGCTTTTGGCCCCAGGCTAGGTTAATTGAGGAAACTACAATGTTCTATAAAGTGATTGGCTCTGTTAGTCAGTCACAGGTTACAGCATCACAGGACATCTCCCTTTAGTTACTTTCATCTCACTGAATCTGGAACAGCTGCTTGGCTCCGTAGATAAAGCAGCAGATTTCAGCTGGGAGGTTGTGGGTTCAAAGCCTGACGTGTCCTTTCTATTGCCTCACACTGTTAAGTTTGTGGTAACTAAGCGCAACGTTTTTGACAAATGACCAAATTTGGCTTGGACCCCTCAATTGTGCTTGCGGCTATACTTTGTTTGTTTGTTTGTTTATTTATTTATTTATTATTTATTTATTTATTTATTTATTTATTTATTTATTTATAACTGAAGTTACCATATGGAAGTGAGGGAAAGAAGTGTAAATGTGAAATGAATTTCTTCCTTGAAAATTTTTTATGGCCCAACATTCAATTCACTAGCATTGACTAGCATGTTTATATTCATATAAATAAATATTGTGTGGTCTTGGAAGTAGGGATGTAACGATAACCGGTTTTAATGATAACCGTGATCAAATTCCTTACAATAACCGTACCGTTTCAAATTTTCATTATCATTAAAACCGTGGTACCGTGATTACCGTGGTACCGTGAATACACTGCGTTGAAAAACATCGTAAATACTGTCCATCAACCAAATTTGGCAACCTTCTCCCAGATACAAACGTGCAGCCTTGGAGAAATGATTTCAGTGAGTGTATGGATGCTTTTTGGGTCTGAGTTTTCAATATAAAACGTCGTAAAATTATTTCAGTGAGTCTCTGTACTTTTTGAAAATTTTCAGCAATTTCTTACGAATACCGTGATAATACGATAACCGTGATAATTTTGGTCACGATAATCGGGATGTGAAATTTTCATACCATTACATCTCTACTTGGAAGAATGTTCAGAAATGGTACTGTAACTTGAAAACAAGTCCCTGAACATGTTTAATGGTTGGATTTTCTAACAGCTGCAACATTGTGTAAAAAAGAAAAGATGGCTCCTCTGGGTGAGAGGCATAGACAGAGTGAGAGAGAACCGTTTCCTGTGAGTGAGAGACATTGTTACGTTCAAGCCATTGCCAAACGAGTTCCCACAGGCAGTTTTACTTGGTTTGTCCGAGTAAAACTGTTTATATACCGTATATAATTCTTTCTTACATCTGGAATGATAAGAACCATAGAATCTCGAAAATTCATCTGCAAAAACCCAAGTCTGCAGGAGGGCTGGCCTTACCAGTGTTTAGGCATTACTACTGGGTTAATGTTAGGGCTCTAATGTTTTGGTGCCAGGGGTCCCCTGGCAATATAACCATTGGGGCCCCCTTGTGGCTAAAAATGGAGGCCAGCTCTATATTGACAGCTCTTCACTGCCGGCCATGCTATTTGCTAAGTTAGAGAACCCTGGGACCCTAGGAAATTTAAGTTTCGTTGTGAAAAACTATGTCAGAATTTTAAACCAAATTAGGACTGCTTTGAGCCTACCAGACGTTTCTGTCCATACGCCCATCTGTTTCAATCACTCTTTTCTGTGTCCATGGTCAGACAAAAATGACCACGCTTGGAGTGAGAAGGGGCTAGTCTCCATCGAAGTCACTTCGCATCCTGTGATCTACTGAAGAGGAAGTTTGAGTTGCCTGGCACGAACTGGCTCAGATTCCTGCAACTCAGAAATTATGTTCGATCCAAAATTCACACTTTTGAAGTGCTTCCAGATGAAAATGCATTGTTTGATGTACTGCTAAGCCCTGCTCACTCCAAGCATCTCATTTCTAGATTTGTATGTCTGTTTGACAATTGTATCACAACCTCTACTGAAAGGATTAGAGAAGCGTGGCAGGGGGAACTTGGCATTGACTTGTCTGACATTATATGGGACAAGAGTATGTCCGTGATACAGCTTTGCTCAGTTAACAGTAGACACCAGCTGATTCAATTTAAGGTCACTCACCGTCTTCACTATTCTAACCATAAGTTGCACAAGATGTACCCCTCTGTCTCACCACTGTGTGTCAGGTGTCGTATATCGGAGAGCACTCTGTCTCATGCTTTCTGGAGCTGCCCTTCACTGACTGGTTTCTGGGCCAGGATATTTGACTGGTACTCTAAGGCCTACAGGATAGCCCTTCAGCCAGAGGCAGAACTTGCTATTTTTGGCTGCTCGGAGTCCTCTTTGGACTTCTCTACAGCTGTGCAGCAATCTCTGACGCAGGGAACAATCGTTGCCAAGAAACTCATCTTGCAGGAGTGGAAGTCCCCTTCTCCACCCTCTTTCCAGCTGTGGCTGGCGGACATGACCTCTGTTATACGGATGGAGAGACTCAGGTACCTGAGGACCAACTCACTCGAGAGATTTCTAGTCGTCTGGGAGCCGTTTCTGGCCTACCTCGACGAAGTCGGGGGTCGTGGGTGATTCGCTTGGTTGATCTCCTCTTGTGCAGGACCCAATGCACAATATGTGTATATATACATACATATATTCCCTTTTTTGCAAGTACCCTCATTACATTGTAAACTCGGAGTGTGAGTGTGTGTGATTTTTGCTTTTGTTTGTTTGTTTGTTTCGCCTTGTTTTTGGTTTTTGGTTTTGTTTATTTTATTATGTTTGTTCAGCCTTGTGTGTTATAAAAAAAGGAGGGGGGGAGAAAAGATAACTGTACATTCTAACCTGTAATATTGTTTTCTGTAAAAATATGTTCACTTGACTATGCACCAATGTGGACTGTACTCCGCCTCGCAATAAAAATATTATTATAAAAAATAAAAAAAAGTTTATATATACCCCCCCCCCCTTCCCCGAAATGTCTGGGAAACTGAATGGTTAATGGGTCCCATGCCAAACCCGGAAGAGGGCGTGACCTAGGCACTCTATTAGATGAGATAGACATGAACTAAAGTCAGATTGAGGTCTTTAACAGGTTTTATTATAGTGTAATAATGAATCAATAATGCTATCAACATATATTTCTCTCTTATAGGGTCGACACTGATCAAAAACCAAGGAGTTTGCTGGATGGCTTGCAGGAGTGTGATAACTTCACAACATGTGTCATTCAAAAGGAGCAGGTAGGTGGATTTTACATAACAATTAGAAGCAGCAATGAGTTTGAAATATATATACATATATATGTATAGATTCATGTATTAAACTTAGACATATATATTGTTGTTTCAGGAATTTGATAACTTCTTGGCGCACATTGATGAACAAAAGATACAAGACTGGCTGCTATCTGCTTCAGAGACTTCACACCACTACAGCAGAAAACTTCTGGTCATGACTGATGAAGAAAAGTCGACGCATGACAGAGTCCGACATGACTACAACATGGACCCTCGTTATTCAGTGATCGTCAGTAAAGCCTGTCTACACAATGACTCGTGTCTACCAGGAGCAGACAGCAACACTGTGGTGAAGATATTTGGAAGTGTTTCAGAAGATGGACAAACTGTGTCTGGCTACTCTGGCTCTTCACTAGCAGAGCTCATGTTGAAACCAGCTCTTGAAGCGGCACTGGTTTTCTCCCTGGATGGCAACACAACCACAGCCTTACAACATGACTTCATTAAGGCTTTCATGCTCCATGGCAATAAAGCCGTCTTGGAGATTAGCCAGGATGATCATCAGGTTTACCAAGTCATGAATCACATAGATCAAACTGATTTGGTGGCCAGGTACCATATGCCAAAGAGACCAGTTGATCACACCACACAGTATGACCACCAGCAGATCCTCATAATGGAAGATGATCCTGTTGTTAGAAAAGCCGCAGCTTATCTTTATGAGAAGCACCCTGCTGTTAGTTCTGTCTACGTTCTTGATGAGCATCAAAAACCCAAAATGATCCACGGTGACTCAGTGCCTCTGTCAGAGGACAGCCGGCTGGTGCTCGTAGGCCATGGGGCGAGAGACGAGACAGGAGAGATGAGGCTGGCAGGGTACAATGGCAAAGATGTGTCTGAGATGATTGGACGGACCTCCAGAGTCGGCAACCAAATCAAAACGATAAGTGTGGTGGCCTGTGAGGTTGGATCAGATGAAGAATTCATCAAAACTCTGTTTGACGGAGATCTATGAGACTGCCCACATCGAGACAGAGCTGCACCTGAGGAACACTGTGCTCCAAGTCAGCCACGCAGGGGAGAAAATCACCCAGGAGATAACCCCAACTGGACTGGAGTGGAGACATAAAGATGAAAGTAAGAAAGTGGTGGCAACCCTGGATAGGAATGGAGATGTAGTCATTAGAAATCAGCCAGGCAATACAGGAGAACCCATGTTTACCAATGAAAGAAACGTTCTTAATCCAAGACCAGATGCTCATCTTCTGGAAAACAGGAGAAACTGGCCCAATGATCCACAGACATTCATTGACCCTGATGTTTTTAACAAATTGAATCCAAATGAAAAAAATGCTTGTAATGAACTTGAGGCACTGGCCTGGGGAATCTTTTACCCAGAACGTGACGACCCCCGCAAAATTTAATTTGATCCCAACAACCGAAGAGAACTGGGAGAAAAATATGTAATGGGAAAAAGAGAGGAACAAAGTGGTAAGATAGATTTTATAGAAAATTACCATCAAAGAAGATATAAACTAATAAGAGATGCTCTTTCTAACTGTTATGAGATTACATCAGTGAAAGATGTTTTGAACGTTATTCGTCACTATGCAAAAACTGGAGAAGATAAGCGCACAACATACTTGATGGTAAACGACTGGATCTATGAGGTCCGTTCCAAAGATTTGTATGTGTTTCCAGTTGGGAAAAAGCTTGACAACGATCAGATGCAAAGTGAGGATCAAATTAAAGAAGTAAAGAAATGTATCAAAGACCAAGAAAACAAACACAGATACCCCGACATACGAGCCAACGTTCTCACTCCTCATGATGGACGTAATAGACAGAGGAGAAGACAAGAGAAAACGAGTTATGTGAAATATGTGAAAGATACTTTTCTAGGTGAACACCCATCTGGCCCATCTCTGTCTACCCAGGCATGGTACACCACATACTTCACGGCATCAGTTATATCTGAGTCTGCCAGAAATTTCCGGACATTTCCTCTGGTTCTTATGGCCCTGCATATGGCCCAAAGCACAGACAATAATATCAGAGAGAATGGGTTAAATTTCTTTAACATAAAACATACTTTTGATAGTTTAAAGAAAAATCTGGAATGCTTGATAACGGCAGAAGCCAAAATATTCATATCATGGTTAAAAATAAACAAAAAAAAATAAGTAATTTCTCGCATTTCTGACATTGCAGTACAAAATCAGGTATTTGAAGAAGATTCACTTGAACAAAGTAATTTTAAAAATGATTACCATAATTGTAAAAACATTCAACAACAGCCAACATCGTCCGGAAATAGTGAACAGACACCAACATCTGGCAATTTAGGAGGCGCGGATGACGGCGATGTAACGTTGCGAGACTTGAATTCTGCCTCCGAATCTGAAAACACCTTCAAACTGGCATCATATTACTCCAGAGCATCAGCAGCATTTGCTCAAGAAATCCACAGTCAACTGAAGGTGAGATATGGTGATCATTTAGCAGGACTTCACCTCAAGGAGGGCAGTGCCAGGATGGAGAACGGACAATTTGTATGTCAACTGATACCTGAGGACGTTAATGCCGAACCTGTTGAGTTTAGAGTCGACTTACCTCTCGAGGGCCAACAGTACAATGACAAGATGCTGAAGAGCATTGAGACAGCAGCTCATGACCTGGAGATGCAGGGTTCACTCTCCTCCCATCAAGTCAATAAGCATGTAGAGCGTGCTGGCACTGCTGTTGGGGCACTAGGTCTCATGCTAGGGATGAAAGGAGCTGTTCGTGCTTTTGAACAGGGAGACGTTAAGGATGGTGTGATGGCATCTTTGCAGACATTACATGGAGTAACAGGTATGACAACGGCTTTTGTTGCAAAACAAGCTTTGTCGTCAGAGACCAGGGTCGCCAAAGCTGTGGTATCGGTCATGGAAACGCCTCTAATGAAAACCGGTATGAAAGTTATACCAATAGTGGGGATTGGATTTGGAATATACAACATTGAACAGGACTTGGAGAGAGGCGACACACTGGGAGTTATTGATGCAGTCTTAGATTTTGAAATGGTTGAATTGGACGGTATTGAAATGGTTGCACCTGAACTGGGACCATTGATAGCACCTATAACTGTGGCTCTATCTGTAGTCCGAATGGCTGTTGATGATGTCTATATGGGGATCCAGAATGAACTTCAGAGCCTCCCGAAGGACGCAGGAGTTTTGGATAAAATAGAGGCTGCTATTGTTGGCTATGAGAAAGGCTTTTTGCACTTTGGAATTGATGTGGCAAACTTTTTTTATGATGGACGTTATGCAGAAATTGAAGAGGGACGTAGACTCGTTGCACAAATATCAGATTATCACAAGTATTATACAGTTACAAAGGAACGAGATGGAACGAGGGTCATAGATTTTAGTGGTGGTGCCACTTCTTGGAATGGAGGGGGTATGAGCTTTTTCCTGGCAGACCAGGGTCAGTCGGAATTCTGCATGGATTATTTTGTATCTTGCGATGAGAGTTTTGGGAAAAGATGTTGGAAGATTGATAGCAGCAGTTAGAATACAAGACACTACAGAAAAACGTTCTCATGTTCATACCAACTGGCTCTGTGACCGTGGTTTCAGGTTATGAAGCCGTATCATCATACTCAAGATACGGGACCTACAGGGGCAATAGAGAATGGAGGGAAAACCAGCATCAACAACTATGATCCTGCCAAATCACCAGATACACTTCATTTTAGTGTTGATTACAGATGGATTTCTGTGTCTAAATCGGGAAATGACGTTGTATTAAGGTACAAGGACAGCCACACTGTAACAATACTAAATTGTTTTTTAGGGGAATTATATCGCCACATGAACATGATGTCAGGAGATGGAGTCTTGTTTGAGATTTCCTCCACCGTGGTTTCCTCTGTCCAGCTAGTGGCCAGAGGAATTAACAAAATGTCTAACAGACATGGTGTGACAGTGGACGCATCACAGCCACTCCTACATACTGTTACAACCATTTTTGGGTCTCCATATGATGATACGCTAATAGGAAATGGAGAGAGGAATTTGATGGATGGAGGTGGAGGTCGAGATCACTTGATTGGTGGAGAAGGAGAGGACATCTACATGGTGAAAGACAGAATAAAGTCTTTACTGTTGATTGAAAATTACTCCGGAGACAACAAAACAGACCTGGCCATCATAGAAGAAAATCTCCACACATTTAAAGTCAGGGTTGAAAATGATAATCTCATTCTGAAGCCTTTTTAGTGCCCTGAGCGCATTCGTGTTAAAAACATATATTATTTATTGTTGTTGTTGTTGGCTGTATGTAGGCTATGATGTTTTCATCTAGCCACACTCACTGTTCCCTAATCAAGCTCACCTGAGCAATTTTCAGGGTGTGGCCAGCCTGTATATATACCTCACTGACATGAGTCAGTCTTTTAAAACCTGATGGTCTAGCACCGAAACGTTGTTTTCCCTATTTATCTTCTAATAAAGAGTTTACCAGTAAGGTCAGTGTCTTGCGGGATTTTCTCTACTTCTAGCCCCTCTTATATTGTCAATAATTGTATGAATATGTATCTATTTACAAACCACAGCCAGACAAGAGAGCCAATCCAGAGCAAACAAAAAGCAGTCTGACAAACAGAGTTTCAAGAAGCTGGGGTTTTATTGTCCTTGATACTGACATTACAGCATGAATGAGAAGCAAAGAGGCAACGAAGAAACTAACACATCAACTAACTGGATTTCTGATGCAGAAAATACAGCGTCTACGGAATGAAACTGACTTTTTAAAGAGAAAAACACAAAACATGAACACACACACACACTCAGCAATGGTTCACAGACACTTTTCAGTGTGGAGGAATGCGTTTGGTTCATGCATGCTCCTGTCTCATAACCTTGTCACAAACATAAAAATCACACAAAAGCATGACATCATCATGGAACAAACGTGAGGAGGGCTCACACAGGCACCGTCTCCAGGTGGAGGATTTGGATGAAACGCCTTCTTCACCTTCAATGATCTGTTAAAATCCTTTTTTTTTGTGTGGCTTCAGTTCTGTTTCTGCCTGAGAAACTGTCCCAGAGCATGTAAGATCTATTCCATCTCTACCATCTAAAACACACTGCCACCGCCTCAGAAGAAGAGTAGCTTCAAACAAAAACAAAAAAAACACTTGCAGACATAATCCTCTAGATTTTAGAGATATTTAATGATCTTCAGGTGATGATTTCAAAATCCACCTATTCCTATTTTGAAGATAAAGTCAATCATCTACGGGCCGCTGAAGCCGCAAAATCAACCTGATACAGAAGATTTCATTCCAAAACACATATCAAATTTTAGCAATAAAATCAAAATGTCACTTGACTTGTCACAAAAATGAAGAGATCATCAAGAATCAATCCAAACACAGCTTTTCTACCAACCAAGACATGTCGCGCACACACACACACACACGCACACACACACACACACACACGCACACACACACACACACACACACACACACACACACACACACACACACACACACACACACACACACACACGCACACACACACACACACGCACACACACACACACACACACACACACGCGGTTTACTAAACAGTCCCTCCCGGAAGTTTCGATTTTGCGATCGCATTCATGCAAATTCAACTGATTATGTAAATAAAGCTAATGTAACTTAAAATTTGTCTCTGTCACTCAACCAATATCCGCAATATTTTATGGGGATTGAACATTTTCAATATTCCTGCGATTTCTCTGCAAAAAATACAAAACAGGTTCCAGTTGACAGTTGACATATTTTTCATCAACTTGCAATTTTGCGAGTTCGCACAATTTTACAGCAAAATAATCACATAAAGCTTCGCAAATTGCATTGCAATCTTTGAGAAAAGCTGCTGCAAAATCAAACATTTTCATCGCAACAATCACAACAACAAAAACTGCGGCATCTTGGAGGGACTGAATATACTCTGCAGAAATGGTGAAGGACATGTTTGTGGGTGGATGGTTTCCACCTTTCATCTGATTTGATGGAACGTTTGCAGAAAACAAAAACAAAAAAGTGTCTGCAAGAGAAATGAAGCAGTAGAAAGATCTTAGCATCAAGGGCCGATCGAGCTCCTCGACTATTATGCTGAATAAATCCCACGACTTTTCCAAGACTTGTCACCGTCTTTATTCCACTATTACAGGTTTTTGTTCACTTTGTTCCATTTTTAAACTCCCAAGTCTTGTGTTGCCACACAAGTATGTATAATGTAACAGTTGCTATACTGAAAACCTGGACTGGACATGTGTAATAATGAAATGTTATTATTCCCTCCAAAAGGATCTTCCAGCAGACACACGTGATGTTACGGTCAACACTTCAGACAAAACCTTTTCAAGAAATATCAGTTTCCAGAACTGATCAAGGCCTGGGAGAAAGAACGAAAAAGTTCCAAATGTGAATACCTTTCCAGGGACTTACAGCCAGTTTCGTCTACTGTACCTGGTATATTAACACTATTCATTATTCTTAATGCAGAAACAGACAAAAAGAGAATCATTAAAGACCTAAAAACCTCACGATTCCAAGATGGATCATTTCCAGATGTATGAGTTTATGGGCTGAGCGAAAGCTTTTTAACTTTGGATCCATGAAACTCTTGAAAAATCCTTTTTGTACAATTCCAGAAATGAATGGGTGCCAACGTGTTCACACGGTCAGTCCTGATCCACCTCTGGCAGATTGAGACAGAACCTTTATTGAAATGAGAGAATAGCAGACGTATGGATCCGCTCTGTAAACACCTGAAGTAAACAGTGCCTGCTTTAGGAATAGGAAGCTGAAAAACTCAAAAGCACCAACTGACGGGAGGGTGAGGGTCTTTTTGATGGTTCTGAGTTGCACCTTTTTTTCTTCTCGGTGTTGAAGTGACGGTCAGAGGCGTTGCCGTCACAGAGTCACTCACAGTGTTAGCAGAGCACGAAAAGACTCTCTCTCTCGATTGTCCATCATTTCGCATTTGACATCATTGTCTTTCATCTGTGACATCGTCCTAGTCATCATCGCAGTCTTGGTTCTGAATGTCCGGACACGTGTTTTTTTTTAAACCCGTGGTGTTGGGTGCCTCTGTGGTGAAGTGGGGTGTCCCATACGGCCGCTGTAAACCGGGACGGACCGGTGAAGACTCATTACTCCCAGCAATTAAATGGAAGAGGTAGACTGGTCTCTCTCAGTCAGACAACATCTCCATTCAGTTCAGAAGAGTGGGTCCTTAGCTTAGAGCAGAGAGTAAAGTGTGTTCTCCTGATCTGCTGCTGTTATTTGGCGGTAAAGTGGAACAAATGGGTGTTTTTTTCCTAAGTGAGAGTTAAGTGGGATGCGTTGACTTGACCACCAGCTATGCCACGAGTAAACTGTTCTCTTGATCCGACACTGGAAAGTCGGACTGACCACCATGTACAGGTATGCATGTTATCCTGATCTGGAGCTGGTGGTCTATGATGAGAGTAAAGTGGGACGTGTGGGTGTTTTTCCCGCTTGTAAGTAGGGAAAAAAGTGGGACGTGTTGGCCTGGTAACCATATCTGCTCAGAGTAAAGTGTGCTATGCTGGTATTCATAGTATTCCCATGTCGTCGCATGCATTTCCTACCAATATGGCGCTTTATAATACACACAGCTCATTGGCAGTTTTTGGTCATTTGATTGTAATCACCTGTTAACTGATTACAATCACCTGTTATTGTCCTACCAAAATTCTACAACAATGTCCGTTTGATGATCTAAATAACACAGTGATTCCCAAAGTGTGGGCCATGGAGGTACTGCAGGTAGGCTGCAAGTGCAAAAATTAGGCAGACGTTTTTGGATTAATATAAACTCCCAAATGGGCCGTACTTGACTAGAAAGCTTGAATAATCAGATGCAGGAATCCTGAAGTTCTATTCAATTCCTTTAAAGACTTTTTTAAGACCTTTTCAATCTATCTAAAAGGGAGCATGTGGGCAATGTTTGTTTGTTTCTTGGTCTGTTTCAAGAATTTTGTCCGGCCACAGCTATGCTGTTTTACGTGCGATCGGGCTGAAACTTTCAGGAAGTGTAAAGCACCCGTGCGGGTGACCTGACGGAGCCGGATTTTTTAATTAAGTAATTGCCCTAATTACCTAATGATGATGTCATGTCATCAGTGATATCATCAGTGATGTCATCCTTCCTGGCTAAGGCTATAAGTTCAGTGATGATGTCATCAGAGATATCATAGAGCAGGCGAGGCGGCGTAGCGGCTGAGCTGCGCATGCGACGCGCAGTGGGCGAGCCGCGTATGCGAGCTGCAGGGTCAGCTCGGCGAGCTGCGAGGTATATTTTAAGACCTCAACGCCACTTTCGTCACATCAGCGATAGGGGTGTAAATCACAAGTTTCATCACAATACAAGAGGACAACTATACACTATTTTCTGATATCACAAAGTCTGGACTGTGTGTGTGGGACCTGAGTCAGATCCAGGTGGACTGTGTGTGTGGGACCTGAGTCAGATCCAGGTGGACTGTGTGTGTGGGACCTGATTCAGATCCAGGTGGACTGTGTGTGTGGGACCTGAGTTAGATCCAGGTGGACTGTGTGTGTGGGACCTGAGTTAGATCCAGGTGGACTGTGTGTGGGACCTGAGTCTCGCGAGTCTCAAGCGAGTTGCGTTGTTGCAGGAAAAGTCAGCAAGCCACTATGTTTCGCTTGGAGTAACAGCGTAGCTGAAGGATTTTCTAAGTTATGGCTGAATATTTACCTGATATTGAGATTATGGACGGTGCATTTGAATTCGATGGCCGCTCGTGTCTCTTTGAGCCGGAGTAACGCTATTATGATCCAAACTGAGGCGCCGGACATGGAGGGAGGAGCCGGACATGGAGGGAGGAGCAACAGGCTGAGAGGAGGAGGGGGAATCACAATTACGAGGCAGGAGGGGAATGTGGGGAAAGAAGCGATCTTGGTCAATACTGCACCAATTTAAAAAAAAAATTGCTCACATGACTTATACATAAGAAAATGGGTCCAGGTTGAAAAATACCGAAATTCTCCTTTTAAGTTTTGGCAACCCTGTAACACTGCTCTACCACAATTCTATGAATAGTTTTGTTTTTTGATGGTAAAGTGGGACGAGTGGGTGGTTGTACCAAGTATAGGGAGTCAAGTGGGACGTGTTGGCCTGATCACCATGTATGCATGTTATCCTGATACGCTGGGATGAGCTGTTGTTTTGCTGCTGCTCCCTGCAAAGTGTGGTGAAGCGTAAACGTGGACTGACCACGGCATCTGCTGAGAGCAAAGTGAGTGGACCTGGTCTCATGGCGCTTCCTTGAGTCAATGATGAGAGTAAAGTTGGGGCGTCCCGCGTCACCGCCTCTGCTGGCTGTAGACGGGGAAGGCCAGCGTGACGTTGAGCGAGTCGTTGTGCTGGACCAGCGAGGTGTGCTGGTAGTGCAGCACCAGCTCCTTCAGGGAGCCGTACAGGTTGTAGGGCTCCGCGAAGCCGTAGCCCGTCTGAGTCTTGTTGATGACGCAGTGCTTCACCTCTCCGTCCACACTGGAGAGAGGGAGGGGTGGAGAGAGAGGGAGGGGGGAGGGAGGGGTGGAGAGAGGGAGGGGTGGAGAAAGAGGGAGGGGGGGAGAGGTTAGAACTAGAAGTTAGAAGAAGACATGACACAAACCTCAGAGAAGGCACAGTTAGGCAACGTGTCCACAGAATCTGTTTTGAGCTGTCAGCACACACACACACACACACACACACACACACACACACACACACACACACACACACACACACACACACACACACACACACACACACACACACACACACACACACACACAGCGCTCTCTCGGTGGGTAGTGTTCTCTGGGCGCCTCAAGCAGAAAACGGTTCAAATCACTTTTTCCGACAAAAGTTGGGACTAAAAAGATCAACAAACATGGCAGAGGAGAGGCTCTGTGAGAATGATTCATTCTATCATCTTGTTGGGTTGATGTAGCTTGCTATTTACCTTTATTTATTTAACTCGCTAACGTTAGCTACTAACTGTCAAGAGTCAGCTCCGTGTGTGTCTGTGCGCGTTGGACGCGCTCTGGGCTTTCATGTTTTTGATATGTTGTGTGAAGCAGTCAAAACGCTCTGACTGCAGTTTGTAACAGTAAATGTAACAAGAACAAAAGGTGAGTGTCTCTTACACCACAGAGCAGGCGTAGCAGCCCGGCTTGCTGCTATCTCGGACCAGGAAGGTGCCGTCTCTCTTGGCGCGTAGCAGCGCCTCCGCCTGGCCACGGCTGGTACTGCCCAGACGCCACAGCCGCTCGTCGTGGTGAGGAAGGTCCTCCTCGTCCTCCACCATGCTGTACTCACTGCAGGCAGGCAGGCAGGCGCGCAGGCGCACACACACACACACACACACACACACACACACACACACACACACACACACACACACACACACACACACACACACACACGACAAATACTCAAACGGAGTTCAATTGCTGCACACATCCCAACAGTTCAACTAACATCATGAACCCAAACCGCCTTTTTGCGGGAATATTTTGCACAAACAGGCTCCTTATAAAACGGAAAGCAAAAAATAAGTAAAGGCTGCATCTAAAAAGTTTCATTCTAAAATGTCATTGGGTGTTTCGGGTCTTTCAACAATCAGACACCCCGGCTTGTGTCCAGGTAGCTCTACCACGGCTCTGCTCTCCTGGTGAGCTCAGCTGAGTACAGCTGTTTGGCTGACTGAATACAGCATTTTTAATGACGGGCGACTCGCACTGATGGGCGATATCCAATCCTAGTCACATTGGCAGCTATCCGATTCATATCTGATTTATTTCCACATGTGAATATGAACGAGGCCTGAATCTGATCTGAGAATATGCAATTTTGTGTGTTTTTGTTCTTGCTGTTTACACGTCCATAACACATAACTGATCTGTGCCACATGTGAGCAGGACATCAAAGCACATCTGTACTCTGCAGTGTGATCTGATCTGTGATGAGACTTACTCCTCTGTGGTCTCGTTCTTCAGGCCCAGCCACTCATTCAGTTTCCTCTGCCGCACGCCCTTCTGCGTCAACCACCTGAAACACACACACGCACAGTACTGGTATGTTTAGAAGCAGATAGACATACACACACACAGAACAGACACACAGAACAGACAGAGTAATTATAGTTAACTGAAACCAAGACGAATACAAGGTGTAATAAAAACAAGACAAACTAAGGCCATGTCCACACGGAGACGACTTTAGGTGTATCCGCTAAAGTTTTTTGTCATATAGCCGTTTCGTCCAGATGGAACCGCATTCTGGGACTATACGTTCTGGCCGTATACGCTAATTTTTCAAAACGGGTCCCAGAGTGATTAAATCTGAAGACGCCACCCTTGCATTTCCGTGTTTACAACCCATACGCATCTTTCCTGAAACGATGACGCCATAGCCCCACCTCTCTCCACCAGCAACAATAACAATCATGGCAGTAACGTTCGTGCTACAGCAGTGGGGATCTTGCAGCAAAATATAATGCTCCTCTATTACCACCGTCAGCAACAAGTGGACACGGAGAACAGCGTGTAGCCTACAACATCCTCAGGGCTCCACACAGCTGACTCTACCCATCCACCCCTCCCCTCCCTTCATCGGATATTTCCCAGAAGGCTTAGCGGCGGCTACATTTTTACAATAACACAAACAAAATCAGGCTTAACGTGTTAGATAGAAATTATATTTATTTTTAATACAACATGCAATTCTGGAATATTTTAATATTGGACAAAATGAAATGAAATGAAATGGAAACCCTGAGTGTAACCGACATACTCTCTTGCCCTATATATAGCCCTCGTAAATACAACGTGAATAGGGAAGTGAGAGGTTTGAGGAACACGCGGTTGCACTGTGATGTCTGTGATATCCGCTCGTGTCCACTCCAACAAGACTTTAGCTTACTTGACGCGACTTTTTCCAATAAAAACACATTTATGCCATGAGTTTATATAATGTATATTTATGTTGCATCATTTAGCCTGTGCTGTGATGTGCAGGAGCGGCCAATATGCTGGGATGTGTTTGCAACATGTCTAAAGATCATGGAAGTGGATGATATCAGGAATGTCACCGATAGTTAACGTTCTATATTGTAGGCTACAGGGAGACCATCAGCCCTGCTGAACAGCTCTGCATTTGCCTGTATACTGTAGGTTTCATCATTTTATTCATCGACATGGCAAACCTCCCCGCAAAGCCAAGGGTTTAAGCTGCTGCTACAGTGAGATACACATTATAGACTGTGCGCCCCTACTGTAGAGGTTGTATGCCATTATTGACGAGATTGTCTTTCTCTGTTATTCTACAGCGGTTTCAGTGGTTTCATGTGGATACACACATTTCTTGAAACGTTTCCATGTTTATGGAAAACTTTTCTGAAACGAAAAAAAAAAAGATAGCTTCCGTCTCCGTATGGACATGGCCTAAAACTCTCTTGTAAAACGGTCTCAGCTAGAACACAAATAATACGTGAAATGTTTTTAGTTGAGGTCTTTCTGTGTAGAGGGGAAGAAGAGAGAATGAGATTTTGGAGAATTTTTGCCTCATTTATAATTTTTGGTTGTCACAGAAAAACTGCCACAAAAGACAAAACACCTTTTCTGAACTTCTGTCATGATCTTAAAGGGCCCATATTTTGCTAATATAATGTATTATTATTTTATTGTTGGCCTCCACTAGAGTAGCTTTGCACAATTCACAGTTCAAAACATCATTGTTTATCTTGTACTGCCTCTCTCACGCGCCCCCTTCTGTTCACCCTCTGTGTGTCTTTATCCATAAAGGGTGGCTCACCTTGGATAAAAAAGATGTGAACTGGGAGGTAGGGCTGAGCATTATAGCTATATATATATATATATATATATATATATATATATATATATATATATATATGTATATATATATATATATATATATATATACTGTATATATATATATATATATATTAGAGATGGGATCGTTAACGCCATTAACGGCTGCGTTAATGCGAGACTCTTAACGCGCGATAAAAAAATGATCGCCGTTAATCTATTTTAACACGTTGAGTGCCAATGACGAGATATCTCGGCTTACAGAATCCAACCGTTGAGTGCCAAAGACGAGATATCTCGGCTTGGAAAAAAAAAAAAAAAAATTGACGGTGGGACATCGATCAACCCCTTTTACGTCTCCTATACCAGAATTGGAGGTATTGAATGTGTATAATCTATTTTACCGACCCACTGAGTGGCGACATGTCTCTCCACAGTAGAAAGAGGCGACCCAAAACTGGAGGGAAAAGCGAGAGGAAGCCGTTCTCATACTGTAAAATTGATGGCGAAAACGCTTTCACTTTCGCGCTGATGCACAGCGGTGGCAACGGTGGGGGGTTCCAAGAATAGATTGGATGCACACTTTGAAACACGCAGCATAAATATGACCAGAATCGCAAAAGCTTCATCAAAGCTCTCAACCAAAACTCCAAGAAGCGAGCGAGTCCATCCCTACTTCCTCAAAGAGCGGCCGCGCAGACAGGCACAGGACAGCAGCAGCAAAGCAGTGAGACTGGTGACAAGCTTGTGACACGGCCGCTACAGCCAAGAAGAACGCCCACGGAGGGAGGAGTTGGAAGCAGAGGGGTGTTTCCTGCTGTTATGGAGGAAATTACTGTTCAAAACTATTGTTTAGATGTCTGACGTCTTACTGATGCCAAAAATGAATGGTTAAAGTGACTGTTCTATCGAATTTCACAAAAAGCCATTTATCTCTGAATAATTTTTCTGACGCTGAAACCATGCTGTATTCAACTGCTAATGCTTACATAACTACTAACTCTACAAACTAACTCTTTTAGACAGAGAAAGCACACATTCTATTAGTCCTTTTGAGATATTGTGTGTTCACAAAATCTTAGCAGAAAAGAATCCTCGGGTCTTGAAAGATGAGCCAGAATCCTCAAAAAAAACCTCTGGCAGAACCTACCTACAGTAAAAAAAAAACGTCTGGCAGTGAATGTGTTAATCTTTTTTTTTTTTTTACCTTTATTTATACAGGGGGAGTCTCACTGAGAGATGCTCTCTTTTTCAGCAGCGCCCTGTTCACATTCACACACATTCATACCTGGAAGCTGTCCAGTACAACCACAGTCTGATCTGCTGGCCACTGAGCAGCTCCACTGTATTATTATTATTATATATATTATTATTCTGAAAGTTGTCTGGTAGCAGGGTCCACTTATATTGAGCAGGCCATGATGATTATCACTTTAGAATAGAACAGGTATGTAAGCGCGGACATTTATGTCTGCCTCCCCCATCCTGGCTGCTGTGGGGGGGGCGTGAACAACCGAATAAACAGAAACCTGTTCACAAGGACTTACTTCTAGTCATTATTTATGTTGCACACACATATTTTGAATGGCTTCGACAGACTTCAAATGACCCATTTTAATCTAGATTAATCTAGATTAATGACCAGGATTAATCTAGATTAATCTAGATTAAAAAAATTAATCTATTCCCATCTCTAATATATATATATATATATATATATATATCTCAATATTATATCAGTATCATGACTAGATGCTCTTAAGGCTGGCTCACACTACAGGATTTTCGGGCCGATTTATGCCCGATTCACCCCTCCCGAGAATCGGAGGAGAAATCTGGCCTGGCAGCTTGCCAAGCTTGGTCGGGCCCGACGTTCGGCACCGATTATCTTGTAGTGTGAGCTGTTTGCAGATCCAATCTTAAGCCTCAAAGCCTCATCGGGGCCGTCCCGATCATATCAAACATGTTTGATATTTAGGACTGAAAATCTGC
>NC_139631.1:43813834-43914707 GCF_964638095.1 Poromitra crassiceps | reverse complement strand
CAAAAACGAAACAGGTTCGTATGGCCGGGCATCAAGGTGATTATCCTGCCGATAATCTTAATAATATCCTGTAGTGCGTGGTGCGCCACATTTACAAATCTTGTAGTGTGTGCATGTTTGAGATTCTAGGGAAGATAATCTGGGAAGATTCTCCTGTAGTGCGTGTCACAGCCAGATTTCAAAATCGGCTAAGATTTCAGAATCCTGTAGTCTGAGCCCAGCTTAAGACATATAGTAATATGGTGCTATAGCACAAGCGTTGTCTTTCCCTGGTTTTAACTCATTGAGTGCCAGCCACTTTTGGAGAACGGATGCTCCCAGTGCCAGAGTTTCAGAGCGTTTTCAGTGATTTCTCGAGGCCCACAGAATATTGTGTGATATTACTATGTAAACACCGAACACGCACAAAGAACGATGAGACTCTATTCTATCATCTGCAAAAAAAAGTTTATTGATCCCATTTTCCGTTCTTTAGTTATGAGCCG
Source organism: Poromitra crassiceps (assembly GCF_964638095.1). Classification (NCBI taxonomy): domain Eukaryota; kingdom Metazoa; phylum Chordata; class Actinopteri; order Beryciformes; family Melamphaidae; genus Poromitra; species Poromitra crassiceps. The sequence goes on along the minus strand of NC_139631.1, from coordinate 43,914,222 downwards.
GAGAAGATAGCTTGATTCATCCAAAAACAGCAATTTTTTTCTAGAAGCTGAGATAATTGGCCTTTTGTGAAATTAAACATTTCAAGCACATCACTGACTCTGAAGCTAATCTTTTCTAATGTAGTCACACCTCAAAAATAATTTCCTTCAATAAAACAGTGAAGGCCAGGGAATTCTGTTTGGCAGAATAATATTTTTTAGCTACAACCAGCAGCGCTGGCCCCTGCGTGCGCTGCTGGTTGCAGCTTCTTGCTGGTCTTGATTTGCTGCTGGTGGGCATCGGATATTCTGGCTTGCGTTTGTCAATCCTGTCCTGCTGCCTGGGTCTGTCTGGGTGTTGTGTGCTGCTCTGCGTGCCCCCCCCCCCCCCCCCCCCCCCCCCCCGCCCCGCCCCGCCCCGCCCCGCCTCGCCTCGCCTCAACTGCACACTCCTCCTCCTGTCTGTGGTGGCTCTCTGCTGAGTTTGCTGTGCGCACAGTGAAGGGTGCTCGACATCCTGCTTTTTTACAGCGTTCCGCGTGTGTTTGTCACCGGCAACGATGCTTCCAGTTGAGAATAATAACAACTCCACGGTGTGGATGTGCGGATGTGCTGTCGCAACCGACACGGAGCGGCTCAATTGTGGGAGCAGATTGGCTGCTGCAGGCACAGCTGCAGTAACGTGCTTCAGCATATCGATGAATACGGATGCGATGCGATTTCCGTTTCCATAACGACTTCTTCTTTGTTTTTTCCTTGCCTTTCTGTTATGTGGAGAGCACTGTCGCCACCTAAGGGTTCTGTAAAATAGGTTAGACACATCCAATAGCTATAATATTTGTACATCAGAGGCAGAAGGCTTTGATCGACGCCCCACCGTCAAAAAACGCAATTGACGAACATGTCCGTCCTTGGCACTCTACGTTACTATTTGAAATGACGAACATGTCCGTCCTTGGCACTCAATGAGTTAAAGGCTGCATTACAGTAAAGTGATGTCATTTTCTGAACTTGCCACACTATTCTAGCTGTTATTATTATTATTTGTCTTTACCCTCTTAGTCATTATCATTACTGATGATTATTTATCAAAAATGGAATTCTGTCAATATTTTGTGAAAGCACCAATATTGTTGCAATATCAATAATTAGTCAAACATATTAATTTGTGATATATATGTGTGTGTGTGTGTGTGTGTGTGTGTGCGTGTGCGTGTGCGTGTGCGTGCGTGCGTTGTGTCTCATACATGAGGTACTGGTCTCTGGTCTTGCGGAGCTGGATCAGGTCTGGCTTGATGCTGTTCATCTTCTTGTCGATCTCTCTGTAGTCGGCCGCCTGTTTCTTCAGGTCCACCTCTAGGTGGCGCTTGCTGTCCACGATCTCGCTGATCCGAGACTTCAGCTTGTCGTAGTTTCCCATGATCCTTTGAGGGAGGGGACACAGAGGAATGGTCAAATGTCTGTTTTCTGTTCTTAGACATGAGTTTGGGATTGAAAAGTCAACAGACATTAAAACTCAACAACCTAAATGGTTTTATTTCTCATGTTTGATGGCGGTTGCCGCGGCGACAGCCTACCTCTGGATCTCCTTGTCGTTGCCCTCGCGGCGGAACTTCTCGATGTACTCCTTACTGAAGCGCTCCTGAGTCTGACACTGCTCCTCAAAGATCTTGATGGTCTCATTAAACGCCTCGATGGCCGTCCGCTTCATCTGGATCTCCTGAGGGAGGAAGGGAGGGAGAGAGACAGAGAGAGGCAGGGAGGGAGAGAGAGGGAGAGAGAGGAGGAGAAGTTGATAGATGGAGAAAGAAAAGGTAGAGGAGTGAGTGAAACATGTTGACGATACAGCTGAAATAAAGCTAACAGCACTGTTATAATGCAATCTAACTATACATTAATAGGGCTTTTCACACTACACTTAGCCAGGGTTAAGTGAGTCTCTTAGAGAGCTGTTAGCACCAGGCTAAGAAAGCTTTCACACGTGCACAATCCTGGAACATTCCAAAGTGGGCTAACCCCGTCTTCAGCCTGGGACTAGCTAACCCTGCTCTGGAGCAGGTTAACCTCGTCTTCAGCCTGGGACTAGCTGGCCCTGCTCTGGAGCAGGTTAACCCTGACTTCAGCCTGGGACTAGCTGGCCCTGCTCTGGAGCAGGTTAACCCCGTCTTCAGCCTGGGACTAGCTGGCCCTGCTCTGGAGCAGGTTAACCCTGACTTCAGCCTGGGACTAACTGGCCCTGCTCTGGAGCAGGTTAACCCTGACTTCAGCCTGGGACTAGCTGGCCCTGCTCTGGAGCAGGTTAACCCTGACTTCAGCCTGGGACTAGCTGGCCCTGCTCTGGAGCAGGTTAACCCCGTCTTCAGCCTGGGACTAGCTAACCCTGCTCTGGAGCAGGTTAACCCTGACTTCAGCCTGGGACTAGCTAACCCTGCTCTGGAGCAGGTTAACCCTGACTTCAGCCTGGGACTAGCTAACCCTGCTCTGGAGCAGGTTAACCCTGACTTCAGCCTGGGACTAGCTGGCCCTGCTCTGGAGCAGGTTAACCCTGACTTCAGCCTGGGACTAGCTAACCCTGCTCTGGAGCAGGTTAACCCCGTCTTCAGCCTGGGGCTAGCTGACCCTGCTCTGGAGCAGGCTTAGCCGTAGGGCTGTCCCAGCAAGTCGACGTAATCGATGACGTCGACTACGTAATTACGTCGACGCACGCTACGTGCTTCGACGCGTCACGTGTGGCTAATTTTAGCGGCTAACTGTTACTTTTCGTTACTTTACATGGCAGTAAAATGCCACTGAATGACCAAATTGATTTAACTTTTAACCATTTCGATTTCCACTTTCAATACAGACCCCCAGCATGGGTTAGTTGTTAACGTCGTGACTATATTTATAACGTTAATAACGTACTCCGGTTTGCGGGCTGAATCTGTGTGTTGCGCAATAGCTACAACCGCACTCTGGCTGTAGACCCGAGTTATAAACTGGAAACCGGAGTAGCCTACGTTATAAACGTTATAAATATGGTCACGTTATAAACAACTAACCCATACTGGGGTCCGTATGGAAAGTGGAAATCGAAATGGTTAAAAGTTAAATCAATTTGGTCATTCAGTGGCGTTTTACTGCCATTTAAAGTAACGACAAGTAACAGTTGTGAACAGCCTTGTGTCTGGATGATGTGTGACCATCTTACATGGAGCATTTGTCTTTCTCCAAAATTAAGAGCACTGTTACTGAAAATTGCACACCATTGTACTGTAAGATGATGATTTTATGTTGGACTGCTGCTAAACTCAGTTGACATTGCACAAGGTTTTTGGTATTCCTCCTGAAAGTGACTTGAATTTAATTTATTCTACTATTTTATTTTGAATTGCACTATATTCATTTTATTTGAGGACAGGCTCTTGCTTTAATTTTATTTGAGAGATTTTATGTTGGACTGTTAAAGAGAATGAGATGGTTAAATAAAATACAGAAATTGAGAAGTTTTTGGTTATTTATTTGTTTTGGGTAAATTTATTGTTATATAATAATTTTTTTTAATAAAAAATAATCGTTAGATTAATCGACTAATCGAAAAAATAATCGTTAGTCGAATCGATAAGAAAATAATCGTTTGGGACAGCCCCAGTTAGCCGGCCCTGACTTTTCAGGGTTAAGCCCAACTTTTCATCTCAACACGGGGCTAAAAGTTGCCAGTGTGAAAAGGAGCCATTAGCTCTATCTGGCAGCACTGGTTCCAACAGCCCTGGGCTCTACTAACCCTGAAAAGGGGGTGAAAAGGGGCTAAGAATGGCGCGTTCCTTTATCGCAAAAGATCTGGGATGTGGAGGCTAAATGACATCACATCCGTTTTGTTAGCGTTCCATTTGCAGACTAGAACGACCGCAACGCGGACTTATGCCTCCGCCATTAGTTCATTCTGGGGTCCAAATCGCCATTTGAGGCAAATTGGAAGAGATTCCGTCAAGGCGCTCCTGTGATGTTGCGTTACAGAGCTTGGAAATTGGGTGTGTGAGAGGTCACAGCGACCTTGAACTTTGACCACCAAAATGTAATCAGTTCATCCTTGAGTCCAAGTCGGTGTTTGAGACAAGTTTGATTAAATTCCGTCAAGGCATTCCTGAGATATCGCGTTAAGAAGCTTGAAAATGGCGTTCGAGAGCTCACCTTGACCTTTGACCACCAAAATCTAATCAGATCATCCTTGAGTCTAAGGCGATGTTTGAGGCAAATTTGATGAAAGTCCGTCAAGGCATTCCTGAGATATCACGTTAACAAGCTGGAAAATGTTTGAGAGGTGACAGTGACCTTGACCTTTGACTTTTGACCACCAAAATGTAATCAGTTCATCCTTGAGTCTAAGTAGATGTTTGAGGCAAATTTGATGAAATTCCGTCAAGGTATTCATGAGATATCGCGTTAACAAGCTGGAAAATGGCGTTTGAGAGGTCACAGTGACCTTGACCTTTGACCACCAAAATGTAATCAGTTCATCCTTGAGTCCAAGTCGATGTTTGAGACAAGTTTGATTAAATTCCGTCAAGGCATTCCTGAGATATCGCGTTAACAAGCTTGAAAATGGTGTTCGAGAGGTCACAGTGACCTTGACCTTTGACCACCAAAATCTAATCAAATCATCCTTGAGTCTAAGTCGATGTTTGAGGCAAATTTGATGAAATTCCGTCCAGGCGTTCCTCAGATATCGCGTTAACAAACATTGTACGGACGGACAACCCGGATCCATAATGCCTCCGGCCTGGCTATCGCCGGCGGAGGCATAAGAACTGGAGCTGGGAAGTTCACTGTTGCAAGTCAGTTCTTGGTCAGATCCAGTCACTAGCCAGGCTAGCCACTGTTAGCAGTAACAGTTGATAACAAGGCAGAGCCTTTGCCATCGCTGACCCAACCCTCTGGAACTCTCTGTCCCTCAACATCACAAACTCAGACTCACTCACCTCCTTCAAATCCCACCTCTTCAAAACAGCCTACAATATCTGACTTCTACCTCTAACCACCATTCCATCTCTGCAATTTTTTGATTTGCATTTGTTTTGTATCTGTATTTAGTTTGTTTACTGTATTATGTACTGTTTCTATGTATTGTAAAGCGTCTTTGAGTTCCCCAGAAAAGCGCTACAGTATATAAAACTTATGTATTATTATTATTATTATTATTATTTCGCAGCATGTTGCACATACAAACACTGCAGCAACATGTCCACACAGATAGAAGTTAGACAGTGCTGTGTGTACAGCTGATTTAATGAGACACAAACAAGACAGAAGTGCTAATAAACAGCATTTACTACGATTATAACTACTGTTGTTGCAGCAGCAGCCATCTTGGATTTTTGAGGTCGGGGTTGCTGAGGCTCCTACGAGTTTGGAATGGGAAATACCAGCTCTGGTGACGTCACCGTCCCAGCTTCATGACCTTTGAACCGTAAGATTACCAGTTCTCAAGTTATAAAGGAATGCACGATAGGTTAGCCCTATTCTGAGCCCTGGGCTAAGAGCATTCAGTGTGAAAAGGTCAAATCTGGGTCTGTGTCTCTGTCTGTTCCCGACGGGTGCGCGGCATACTTCGGACCGCAAGGCATTCTGGGTATGGTTGCCCAGCACCTACATCTAGTGACTCTGCCCAATGGAGAGGTTTGCCTGGGCGATGTGTGACAGTGAGGACAGCGAATGACGTGCCTGCCCGGGCTGAAGCGTACCTGTGACGTTCGGGTGTATTCTTCGTACAGCCGGTCGTACTCCCGGTTCTTCTCCTGGTACTGGAGGTGATACTCATGCAGCTTCTTCCCCACTGCTTCAATACTGTCCTCCTTCACCACCTGGTCCTGATAAACAACAACAACAACAACATCATCTACTACTCAACTAGGGCTGGGCGATATGTCGTATAATATCGATATCGTGATGTGAGACTAGAATATTAGCATATTGGAATATTACTAGAACATTGTGAAAAAAACGTAAATGCTACTTTTTCGTGGTCTTAAAGGCTGTGTTACAGTAAACTGTCAATTTTCTGAACTGATGAGCCTGTTCGGGCTGAGTTAAATTATGAATTAGCTTAGATGATGGCTTAGATTGGGCGTGTCACGGTACGTGTATTCGTCCTGTGACGTCACGGTATGGGCGTCACGGTTCCGTGTGTGTAGCTATATGAAAAATACGTCAATACACACTCCGTTAATTACGTTTGTCATAATCATCAATATCCAAATCATTTTGCGCTGTTTATGAACATTGCACAACAGAAAACATCGACAACTCAACTCACCCTCGCACCGTGTATTCAGGCTAAATATAGACCATTTAACTTTCGGAAGCCTTTGCCCTCAACAAAGTTGAGTGGAAGCGTCTTGCGCAGTCATGTTATCTTGTGTGGCTATACGGGGTTAGCTTGTATGGCTAACGTTAGCAATGCTATAGCATCAGGTCTTGCGGTCCTTCCTTGCGTCCCCATGCCTGTGCTGAATGTCGGCCGAGTGGTTAACGTTATAAGCCAGTTTTATCTGACAGCCTACATACATACAACCATATTTTCATTGACTGGATCAAAATACTGCCAAACTGCGCTGGTTTCATGAGATGACGTCTCCCTTCCGCTCCTTTGACTACTGCCTGGTTTGTTTACATCCAGGCATTAGAGGAGGGGGGGCTGTAGTGGCTGGTAAAGACGCAACAGTTCCCGCCCAAATTGTTTATGATTATGGTCATTAAATTATTAGTTTAACCGACTAGTATTTTGGTGCAGACAGACTAGCGAGGGTAACGGATGTGTTTAAACGTTTAACGGACTAGTTACTTGCATCCCCATAAGCAGTCGTAGAGCCAGCCCTACATAAAAATATAACCTTATGGAAGAGAGTCTCATTGTTAGTCTTTGCTGGTTTAATACACTACAGGGCCATGCTGTACCAATTTATGACACTAGGTGGAGCACTAGTACTGTCTGTTCAAAATAAATGCCACAGGTTCAAAATAAATGAAAACAAACCTAGCCTTATGCATTTGGGATTTTCGATGTTGCTTTTTTTCCTGTTGTACTGAACTCGCACCGAACCGTGACCCCAAAACCGAGGTACGTACTGAACTGTGACTTCTGTTTACCGTTACACCCCCAGCTTAGATGGTGAATTGGCTTTACTGGGTCATCATATCCATATTACTACTTATTTCTGAGCACACATTCCTGTTTACTAAGGATCATTACAAATTGTGCGTAAATATCTTATGAAAGCATGAATACCCATCCCCAAAATATCGTCACATTATCAATATCGAGGTATTCGGTGTCAAATATAGATATTTATTTGATCAATATCGCCCAGCCCTACAGTATACTTGACTAACCAACCAACCTGCTGCTGTTTGGATACAAAGTAGAGCAGTTTAACATAATGTATGGTTGTACTGGGCAACAAAACTAACTAGCCAGCTAGCTGACTGACTGGCTGGCTGGCTGGCTGGATGACCCACCTGCTGGTGTTTGGACACTGGGGAGACCAGCTTGACGTCCAGCTTGGGGTTGTACTGGGCCAGAGACTCATGGCGGTAGTGGTTGATGAGCTCCACCACCGAGCTGAAGGTCAGCGGGTCGGAGAAGCCATACTTCCCCTCTCGGTGGAAGATCTTGATCAGCTTGTTGTTGCCTCCTTTCCTGTGGGACAGAGGAGAACAGAGAAGAAGAGTTCAACACAAGCCTCCACACAACGTTTAACAGGGAGGGGGGGGAGTGACTATGTTTACATGGACTGCAATAATCTGACTATTGACCTTATTTTAAATACTTGGATTAAGGTGTTTTGAGTTGCTTATAGAATATGCCATTCATATTCCCGTTTACATGCTACAGAGCAGTCCCATTAATAACTGAAGACACGCCCACATGCCGTCCCTACGTCCTGCGTTTGAGTTTCCCTCCTGAGTCCTGAGTTTAACCTGAAAGCCTTTCTGTCATGTTTCTACCGTGTCAGTGTTTCCCCTACCATTCTACAGGCCTGACGGGCCCACCAGGCCAAGGGCGACCCACCAGGCCAGAAAAAAAAATGCAAAAACATATATATACAGTACCGTAAATTCCGGACTATAAGACGCACCGGTCTATAAGCCGCGGGACCAAAATTGACTATTTTTTTCTTCTATAAGCCGCACCGGTCTATAAGCCGCGGGTGTTTTGATGTTTAATTACCATATGAAAGGGTTCGTGCACAGAGAGGAATGTCGGGAAAGAGATCGCTGTTTGGGGAAGCTCCCATTTATTAACATTTCAACAAAACAAAACAAAAGTCAGGTCACTAATCCCCAGACAAAATCACACAACAATAGGCTATATGTGCAGCAAACCTGTAACCAGAGAAGTCAAGTCACTAATCCTCGTCTTCCTCTTCTTCCTGCGTACTGAAACCACCAAAGTCCTCATCTTCAGTGTCGGAAACGAACAGGTTCAGGGTGGCTTCGTCAACCACTCTCCTCTCTCCTTCATTGTCACTCAAAACCAACGAACTCCTCTTCATCACTGTCGGCATCGAACAGCCTCTGAAGCCTCTGACGGCCCTCAGCGCCAGCTGTGGCGGCGTCATCCTCTTCATCCCGCAGCAGTCCAGCGTTTTGGAACCCGTTGGTGATTGTGGATGTTTTCACACTCCTATAATATTCCGCTTCTACTGCTCGTCTTGTTGTGAATATTCCTTGATCTTCCTTTGTGTGAATTCGCCGAAGTTTGTGATTTTCTCCTGGTAGTCGGGGGAGGGAGTTGGCCGAGTGGCCGTTTGCTTACCGTAATTACCATATGTAAGTGGTCACGCACAGAGGGGATTGTCGGGAAAGAGATGGCTGTTTGAGGAAGCTCCCATTTACCGTATTACCGTAACATTTCAACAAAACAACATAACACAACACCACCGTTGTTTATTTTTACAGTGCACACAGTGTCCGCGGTGTGGTGAAAAGAGGGCAAGAGAGGAAATTAAAACAGAAGTGGATTTATAGTTAGAAAGAGTGCTAAAGAAGAGAGAATTCCGTTTTTTATTTTTTTATTTTAGTTACTCACAGTACTATTGACCAGTCCAACTCAAAAGATATTCGGCAGTTTCACTTTGAGCTCTTGTTCCGCCGCTGTCCATCAATGGTTATGACGAGTCTCGCTGGGTACAGTACGCCAAAGCGATATCCATTGACTCGATGATGCTGTTGTATGTTGCGCGTTTCTGTTGCACCAACGCGGAGAGGTCCCAGGTGAGGGGCTTCTTCCCCGCAGCCTGGAGGATGAGTTGACGGTCGGGCCAGCGGAGTAGGCAGATGAAGATGGCCCTCGGTGGCAGGCCGGGGTCTGGACGTGGCCGAGGCGCCCGGTGTGCCCTGTCCACCTCTGGTGGTTTCTCGCCTTCCTTCAGGTCCAGGATGTAACACAGGATTTTGCCACGAAAGCGTCCATGTCACCCATCTCAGCTCCCTCTTTTACATTGATCAGGCGAATGTTATTTCTTTTACTCCTGCTGATTAAGTCATCAACCTGCGTGTGCAGGGTTTCGATTTTGCATTTTATCAATTTTCGGACTCACTGTGTTGTTTTTGTCCTCCAGTGCGCGGATGCGCTTTTCCGCATTATAAACTCTGTTCACGGTTGCCTTAGTTTCTTTAGTGAGTGAGTGGATGGACTTCTGCACGTTTTCAAACTTGTTTTCAAGCTGCTCAAAACCTCTGAGCGATGTCGGACTTAATCGATAGTGTTTCACGGAGTAAAAGTTTAGCCCAAGCCGTGTATCTCCAGCCTCCAGCAGGTGAGTCATTTCCTCATTCATGGCGTGATTGCTTCGTCTTTTTCTTTCTGCTTACCTGTGTTGTGTTATGTTATGTTATGTTATGTTGTTAAAAGAGGGCAAGAGAGGAAATTAAAACAGAAGTGGATTTATAGTTAGAAAGAGTGCTAAAAAAGAGAGATTTTTTTTTTTTTTTTTGGAAAAAATCCATAGATAAGCCGCACCGTTATATAAGCCGCAGGGGCCAAAAAACGGGAAAAAAGCCGCGGCTTATAGTCCGGAATTTACGGTATATATAATTTTTTTCCTGCTCTCCCCAAAATTTCAATAAACCTTTATGGCATATTATTACAATACAACAATACTGGTGTTGACAGTGTTGACAGTAATAGAAGATGCCAAATCATTCAAAACAATTAGCATTTTGCTTTTACGAGCATTGTGCCAGCGTGCAGCGCTGTTCCAAAACGTGTCAACGTGTGTCGTTGCCTGGGAAACGCACATCCCATAATACAACTGTTCGCATCGCATCCCAGAATGCTTAATAGGACTAGATGTTACAATCCCTGATGAAATCAGCACAACACTTGAGAGATGTCTTCTTGAGTAGGGTTGGAGATGTTCTCTTAGCTCAGGAGGTAGAGCGGGTCGTCCACTAATCGCTTTGGATAAAAGAGGTCGGTGGTTCGATTCCCGGCTCCTCCAGTCTGCATGTCGAAGTGTCCTTGGGCAAGACACTGAGCCCCAAATTGCTCCCGATGGTGTGCCAGCACCCTGCGTGGTAGCCTGCCGCCATCGGTGTGTGAATGGGTGAATGTACCTACTGATTGTAAAGCGCTTTGGATAAAGGCGCTATATAAATGCAGGCCATTTACCATTTTGATTTCTTCAGCACAAAACTAACAAAATAATGTGTATTTATATTCAGCTCCAGGCCCACCAGGCAGCCTACCTCAGAGTCAGAGTGTAATCTCCGTGCATCTTGGTGGAGGCGTCTCGAACCAGGAACGTACCGTCAGCTGTGTCTCTCAGCTTCTCATTCACCTCCTCTCTGTCACACACACACACACAGACACACACACACACACACACACACACACACACACACACACACACACACACACACACACGCACACACACACACACCACATTAACCAAAACATCAGTGATGGGCAAGCTACTTGGAAAATGTAGTAAGCTAAGCTATCAGTTACTCTCGATTAAATATAGCTAAACTACATTGAAGCTATCCCCAGAGAAATGTAGCAAGCTAAGCTACGAGCAACATGGCAAAAGCAGCTTGCTACATCAAAGCTACTTTTTTTCTCACATTGAATCAACTTCATGTCAAAGAACAACTTTCCACCAAACAAATAGGCAGACAAAAAAAATCTAATTTTGATTGTTTATTATACCCTATTATAAAACACACTGAAACTCTCACTGGCACAATATTCAAAAACAGACAATAAAACCTGAACTTCATCACTGCCAGTGGCTCCTCCTGTTTAATCCAAACTGCAGCAGAAATCTCCTGGCGAGTAGCTTGTAGCTTTTGGGGGAAGCTACAAGCTACTTGGGTCTATAAATAGCTTAGCTACTGAAAAAGCTACTTGGTTCAAAAGTAGTGAAGCTACCACCAAGCTACTGAGAAATGTAGTTAAGCTATGTAGCTTCGCTACTTGTAGCAAGCTACTGCCCAACACTGCAAAACATACACAACACATTGTCATTTTGGGGCGTCCAGATTGCATCCGAATCCCCCCCAACTACAGCGAAAATCAATGGGATTTTTGAATTGTTCTGTTCTTAAAATGGATGAAATAATGTCAATATATGATATGATATACATTCTTTTTCAAATGTATTTATAAGTAAAGGAAGCAGGCCAGCACTCTAGACAACATTTAATAGTCATCTGAGAGAGCAAACACAACAGACGCGTTTCAGTGTGAAGCCTTCATCAGTGTTGGTAATGGAGAGAGGTTTCAGTGTGAAGCCTTCATCAGTGTTGGTAATGGAGAGAGGTTTCAGTGTGAAGCCTTCATCAGTGTTGGTAATGGAGAGAGGTTTCAGTGTGAAGCCTTCATCAGTGTTGGTAATGGAGAGGGGTTTCAGTGTGAAGCCTTCATCAGTGTTGGTAATGGAGAGAGGTTTCAGTGTGAAGCCTTCATCAGTGTTGGTAATGGAGAGAGGTTTCAGTGTGAAGCCTTCATCAGTGTTGGTAATGGTGAGAGGTTTCAGTGTGAAGCCTTCATCAGTGTTGGTAATGGAGAGAGGTTTCAGTGTGAAGCCTTCATCAGTGTTGGTAATGGAGAGAGGTTTCAGTGTGAAGCCTTCATCAGTGTTGGTAATGGTGAGAGGTTTCAGTGTGAAGCCTTCATCAGTGTTGGTAATGGTGAGAGGTTTCAGTGTGAAGCCTTCATCAGTGTTGGTAATGGAGAGAGGTTTCAGTGTGAAGCCTTCATCAGTGTTGGTAATGGAGAGGGGTTTCAGTGTGAAGCCTTCATCAGTGTTGGTAATGGAGAGGGGTTTCAGTGTGAAGCCTTCATCAGTGTTGGTAATGGAGAGGGGTTTCAGTGTGAAGCCTTCATCAGTGTTGGTAATGGAGAGAGGTTTCAGTGTGAAGCCTTCATCAGTGTTGGTAATGGTGAGAGGTTTCAGTGTGAAGCCTTCATCAGTGTTGGTAATGGAGAGAGGTTTCAGTGTGAAGCCTTCATCAGTGTTGGTAATGGTGAGAGGTTTCAGTGTGAAGCCTTCATCAGTGTTGGTAATGGAGAGGGGTTTCAGTGTGAAGCCTTCATCAGTGTTGGTAATGGAGAGAGGTTTCAGTGTGAAGCCTTCATCAGTGTTGGTAATGGTGAGAGGTTTCAGTGTGAAGCCTTCATCAGTGTTGGTAATGGTGAGAGGTTTCAGTGTGAAGCCTTCATCAGTGTTGGTAATGGTGAGAGGTTTCAGTGTGAAGCCTTCATCAGTGTTGGTAATGGAGAGAGGTTTCAGTGTGAAGCCTTCATCAGTGTTGGTAATGGTGAGAGGTTTCAGTGTGAAGCCTTCATCAGTGTTGGTAATGGTGAGAGGTTTCAGTGTGAAGCCTTCATCAGTGTTGGTAATGGAGAGAGGTTTCAGTGTGAAGCCTTCATCAGTGTTGGTAATGGAGAGGGGTTTCAGTGTGAAGCCTTCATCAGTGTTGGTAATGGAGAGGGGTTTCAGTGTGAAGCCTTCATCAGTGTTGGTAATGGAGAGAGGTTTCAGTGTGAAGCCTTCATCAGTGTTGGTAATGGTGAGAGGTTTCAGTGTGAAGCCTTCATCAGTGTTGGTAATGGAGAGAGGTTTCAGTGTGAAGCCTTCATCAGTGTTGGTAATGGTGAGAGGTTTCAGTGTGAAGCCTTCATCAGTGTTGGTAATGGAGAGGGGTTTCAGTGTGAAGCCTTCATCAGTGTTGGTAATGGAGAGAGGTTTCAGTGTGAAGCCTTCATCAGTGTTGGTAATGGTGAGAGGTTTCAGTGTGAAGCCTTCATCAGTGTTGGTAATGGTGAGAGGTTTCAGTGTGAAGCCTTCATCAGTGTTGGTAATGGTGAGAGGTTTCAGTGTGAAGCCTTCATCAGTGTTGGTAATGGAGAGAGGTTTCAGTGTGAAGCCTTCATCAGTGTTGGTATTGGAGAGGGGTTTCAGTGTGAAGCCTTCATCAGTGTTGGTAATGGTGAGAGGTTTCAGTGTGAAGCCTTCATCAGTGTTGGTAATGGTGAGAGGTTTCAGTGTGAAGCCTTCATCAGTGTTGGTAATGGTGAGAGGTTTCAGTGTGAAGCCTTCATCAGTGTTGGTAATGGTGAGAGGTTTCAGTGTGAAGCCTTCATCAGTGTTGGTAATGGTGAGAGGTTTCAGTGTGAAGCCTTCATCAGTGTTGGTAATGGTGAGAGGTTTCAGTGTGAAGCCTTCATCAGTGTTGGTAATGGTGAGAGGCTTTGAAGACCATGGTGGCAACGCTGATGAAGGCTTCACGCTGAAACGTCTGTCTGTCCCAGATGCAGATGAAATGTTGAAAGGACATTCTAGAGTGCTGACCTGCTTGCTTTACTTACGATATATTGTGGCCTGCACCTAAGTTGAAAGTTGGACTTGAGTGTGCTCGGCTCGCTATTGGTGATTTTGGACGTTTTTAAAATGTATTTTGGATTTTCAATTTGCATTCAATAAAAATAGCCAAAGATGATCTGCCCTTTTTTTTAGCCTGCACAGAAAGATGAAAACTAAAATAATGTTGCATATATTTTTTATTTTAGATTCGTTTTCTACGTATTATTATTTATTATTATTATTATTTTAGTTAACAATAAGGTTTTCTAACTTCGTTTTTTTTGGTCTTAGTTCCCTAGTGTGTATACGCCGGGGTGTGTGTGTGTGTGTGTGTGTGTGTGTGTGTGTGTGTGTGTTACCTGGATATGTCTCCCCAGTACCACTCAGAGTCCTGCAGAGCCATACTGTTATTGAAGGTGCTGGGAACCGGAGTGGCTGGCTTCGCCGGTTTAGGAGGCAAAGCTGGGGGAGAGAGAGATACAGAGACAGAGAGAGAGAGAGGGATAGTGAGAGAGGGAGATAGAGGGAGAGAGAGAGAGAGGGAGAGAGAGAGAGGGAGATAGAGGGATAGTGAGAGAGAGAGAGAGAGTAAATGGTCAGAAGGAGGCAGCATCAGAAGCCTTCCTTCACTAAAGCCTTCCTTCACTTCTCTCCGCCGGTAGCCGTGGCTCCTGCGTGACATCGCAGGGGAAGCTATGAAAGCTATGTGGGAAGCTGGATGGGAGAGCATCTGGTGCTGGAGGTGGTGTTGGAGGAGAGCATCTGGTGCTGGAGGTGGTGTTGGAGGAGAGCATCTGGTGCTGGAGGTGGTGTTGGAGGAGAGCATCTGGTGCTGGAGGTGGTGTTGGAGGAGAGCATCTGGTGCTGGAGGTGGTGTTGGAGGAGAGCATCTGGTGCTGGACGTGGTGTTGGAGGAGAGCATCTGGTGCTGGAGGTGGTGTTGGAGGACCAGTAGGAGGTGCTCTTCCCTCTGGTCTCATGAATAATCTCCCCATCCCCAATTCCCCCCCGGGGCAGAGACAGTCTCTCTCCTGTGAGTGAGCACCGAGCTTCCGATGAGACGTTAAACCGAGGTCCTGACTCTCCGGTGCCCTGGGGGGTGTAACCCCGGTGCCCTGGAACCCTGGAAGGGTGTAACCCCGGTGCCCTGGGGGGTGTAACCCCGGTGCCCTGGAGGGTGTAACCTTGGTGCCCTGGGAGGTGTAACCCCGGTGCCCTGGGGGCTGTAACCCCGGTGCCCTGGGGGCTGTAACCCCGGTGCCCTGGGGGGTGTAACCCCGGTGCCCTGGGGGTGTAACCCCGGTGCCCTGGGGGGTGTAACCCCGGTGCCCTGCTTAAATCGCCACACAGGCGATTTAAGACATCGCCTGAGACACACACACACACACACACAGGGGAAGGGAGACAGCGCGTCACAGACTAGAGTGAACGCATATCTTCTGAAGAGACCTGTCCATTATTAGACCGCTCTGAAATCCCCAAATCTGAAGCGATTGCTGACTGTGATTCCACGTGCTCTGTAGTAGAGCTGTGCATCTTCACTGATCTCACGATTCGATACGATTCGATTATACAAGTCTACGATTCGATTCGATTTGATTATACGATGCATCTTAAATCGATGCATCACTTTTTCCGCAATACATGATTTATTTTTTCTCACTTTATTTTTTCTCACTGTGTGGCTACTTTTAAAATAAAAGTGCATTTGGAATTGCATTGTATTATGACCCATAATTAAAATAAACAACTGCATGTACTTACATTCTATTTTATTTGATTATTAAAAAAAAAAAAAAAAAAAAAACGATTTTTGATATTTGTTAATCAATTCAGAATCGTCCTATTAAGCATCGCGATGCATCTCTGAATCGATTATTTTCGGCAGCTCTACTCTGTAGTCTGTATCCACATGCTCCATAGCTGACAATGACATGTCCATGTGTTAAGCTACAGCAGCTGTCAATCAAAGACTGTGAGCCATCAAGATTAAATCAAATCAATTTTATTTGTTCAATAGGGGACAGTGTACATTAATGAACATTTTAGCAAAATGTAAATGCACGACAATTGCAGTCACAAGACTGATTGACATTGTTAGTCCCCCTGGGGGCCAGAAGGTACAGGCCTTGTGTCCTGATGGGGAAAAAGTAACATGGTGCAAATATACAGGATTCAAATAACATCTTATCTCTAAAGACCAGTGCAGCAAGAGAAAGAGAGCTAGCTAACACACAAGTATACAATCAGAATAACTATACTCTTAAAAAGGTTTAAGATCTACATATAGAGATTTAAACAACAAATATGAAAAGAATAAAAATGAACAGCATACTACCCACATAGCCAATAATACAGTAGAACCGTTCTTGATCTTTACCCCTAACTATGAGTACAGGTTTGAGTGGACTCCAGCCATCTCTTCATTTGACCCTTAAACACGCTCAGCGTTGGACATTCCCTAAAAGAGGATGGAATTGTGTTCCAGAGTTTACCACCCTTGACAGACAAAACCGTCTGGCCAAAGGTGGTGCGCCTGTATGGGACGACACAGTCGCCTCTGACTGAGGTTCTGGTGGTTCTGGACGTGGCTCCAGATACAGGTCTCCGCTTGATGTACTCATTTAGCGGGGGAGGAGCTATTATATATTATTATTATATATATATATATATATATATAATGAAGAGGCTGCAATCAATCTGATCACAAAAGAAGCTGGCTCTGATGAGACATGACTCATAGCCATTTGCCATAGCAGAGGTAGCCTATTGGCTATTAGTACCGCTGACGACTGCAATCCTGCAAACCCCCCCCAATAATCCATCTAGTTTCACCAGTCACCAAAACATGATGTGAAGAATGAAGATGTTGTTTTTACCCATCAAATGCTTGATGCTCCTCAGCCTATGAAGCATAGAGCAGCTGACAACGGGAGCTCGTTTAATCCAAAAATGCGCGAGGCTTCCTGGATTTGGGTCGGATGGAGTTTGGATCACGTTCACACTTGTGTTGGCATGACGGACGATGGCACGGTCACCCCATCCACCTCTGAGCCTCCTCATCGGACCATCGTGATTATCTGTTCCAATTACAATTCTGCTGATTTAATCATAAAAACAAAAATCCAACTCCATTCAACGGTGACGCGCGGCCGACGCGTGAGCAGCATGAAACAAGCGCACCCTGTCCCCAGTACAGAGAAGTGCCAGAGCGGAGAGGAGGAGGGGGAGGGGAGGATAAGCAGAAGTCGGACTCGGTTGTGTTGTGAAAATGTTAAGACAAAGAAGAAACGTCACACATTCTTTCCTGTTTTCAGCCCAATGCGAGTAATGTTACTACAAGTGAATTGTGAATTCAACTCGCCTGTTTCGCTTCATCACATAGGCGGCTGCTGCTGCTGCTGTGTTTCTATCTCTCCTTAACGTAATGGTAGGTTCAAAACGGAGCCCACACGAATCCAACGTTTCCGCCGGTAATTCTGCCCGTTTTCTGCCAGCTAGTTAAAGTCCCTGGAAACCAAAAATATTTTATTATTATTTAGCATTTTGAGTTCATCACATCACAGGACCCTATGTTAATAAGCCACCAGCCAAATTTGAACGATGATGAACGTCGCAAAGCATATAAATTTAGGTTTGACAGGTGTGGCAAAACGCATGAAAATCGATTATTTTTTAGAGTGTATTATCTCCCGCGGAATGTGTGGGCGTGTCCCATCTACAGCAGGGAAATTTCTGTCTCG
Source organism: Poromitra crassiceps (assembly GCF_964638095.1). Taxonomy (NCBI): domain Eukaryota; kingdom Metazoa; phylum Chordata; class Actinopteri; order Beryciformes; family Melamphaidae; genus Poromitra; species Poromitra crassiceps. The sequence continues at coordinate 43,896,650 of NC_139631.1, read as the reverse complement.
GAGAGCGCGAGAGAGAGGGGGGAGGGAAACGGAGAGAGAGAGAAAGAGAGATGAGTGCACACACCGTGTGTGTGTGTGTGTGTGTGTGTGTGTGTGTGTGTGTGTTCGCGCGTTGCTCCCCTGGTTGCTCCGTGGCTCTGAGAGGAAGAGATCTCTGTCCGTTCTCTCTCTCTCTCTCTCTCTCTCTCTCTCTCTCTCTCTCTCTCTCTCTAGTCCGAGAGAGAGAGAGAGAGAGAGAGAGAGAGAGAGAGAGAGAGAGAGAGAGAGAGAGAGAGAGAGAGGAGCACATGGCTTGAAACCCAACACCTTGCTAATCTCACACACAGGCACAGGGAGACGGACAGCGAGGGAGCGCTGTCACTGGGGGCAAAGAACAGACTTGCCATAGGTGGGTGCGGATTGCACGCGTGTACAAAGGTTATATAGAGCTTATGACGTCATAAGCTCCTACATTTTAGCACCTCACGCGCTGCTCTCTTCAATGAGGAAGTATCTTGTAGAATCTTGTAGAAAAGTGTCGATTTTAAGGCTTTGGGTTGAAAGTAATGCATAATAATTTCGGAGGCATATAATTAGTAACATAAGATCCTAAATAACATAGTTAGAACGTTTTTGTGGATTTTGGTTTCCAGGGACTTTAAATTTCGCACAAACACGTTGTTGGATCAGGATCTGTAACGTTATTTGTTTTGGACCTTTCCATATAGCCTACTGTTTCAGTCGCCTGGCTCTGTGCTGTAGTAGTAGTAGTAGTAGTAGTAGTAGTAGTAGTAGTAGTAGTAGCCTATCTAAGCCCGCTGGTCTCTCAAGCTCAGCTGTCCTGTTGAAAAACGTGAACATGCAGCACAGCCAAACGGCACCGCAACGACGTCATGAATCATTCATTAATCCCCCCCCCCCCCCCCCCCATCAACGACGATACCATCGTCCATCGCAATGTTTCACTGTGGAACCATCGCGATGGCTATTTGGTTGACATCGCACAACCCTAGTTCACACACCACAACCGAACCGTACCAGAGTTCATTTGGAACCGCACCAGGTCTCAGTGCACTTGTTTGATTTTCTTTTGGTGCGCACCAGAGTTTGCATGCTGCATTCACACCTGCCCAAAGGAACCGCACCAAGGGGGAGAATACACTCTAGTGCCATTCAACAGAACCAAACGAGGTCGGTGTGAAAGCGCCCTTAAACTCAGAAATCAAATACATTTTTCACATGTCCTTGTGTAGTTTTAAATTGTGTGTAAAATAAAAATAAATAAAAAATAAAACAAAAGTGAAATTTCAGGTGACCCCATTTGAATTCCGGGCGACCACACTCCCAAGGTTGGGAACCACTGAGATACGGGAATCTCACGTACGTTTCAACCGGGAATGATCTGAATCATCTCCTCTGTGGTTTTTAATACATAGCTACTGGATGAAGAAGCTACTGGATGAAGAAGCTACTGGATGAAGAAGCTACTGGATGAAGAAGCTACTGGATGAAGAAGCTACTGGATGAAGAAGCTACTGGATGAAGAAGAAGCTACTGGATGAAGAAGCTACTGGATGAAGAAGAAGCTACTGGATGAAGAAGCTACTGGATGAAGAAGCTACTGGATGAAGAAGCTACTGGATGAAGAAGCTACTGGATGAAGAAGCTACTGGATGAAGAAGCTACTGGATGAAGAAGAAGCTACTGGATGAAGAAGAAGCTACTGGATGAAGAAGCTACTGGATGAAGAAGAAGCTACTGGATGAAGAAGCTACTGGATGAAGAAGCTACTGGATGAAGAAGAAGCTACTGGATGAAGAAGCTACTGGATGAAGAAGAAGCTACTGGATGAAGAAGCTACTGGATGAAGAAGCTACTGGATGAAGAAGCTACTGGATGAAGAAGCTACTGGATGAAGAAGAAGCTACTGGATGAAGAAGCTACTGGATGAAGAAGCTACTGGATGAAGAAGAAGCTACTGGATGAAGAAGCTACTGGATGAAGAAGAAGCTACTGGATGAAGAAGCTACTGGATGAAGAAGCTACTGGATGAAGAAGCTACTGGATGAAGAAGCTACTGGATGAAGAAGAAGCTACTGGATGAAGAAGAAGCTACTGGATGAAGAAGCTACTGGATGAAGAAGAAGCTACTGGATGAAGAAGCTACTGGATGAAGAAGAAGCTACTGGATGAAGAAGCTACTGGATGAAGAAGAAGCTACTGGATGAAGAAGCTACTGGATGAAGAAGCTACTGGATGAAGAAGCTACTGGATGAAGAAGCTACTGGATGAAGAAGCTACTGGATGAAGAAGAAGCTACTGGATGAAGAAGCTACTGGATGAAGAAGCTACTGGATGAAGAAGAAGCTACTGGATGAAGAAGCTACTGGATGAAGAAGAAGCTACTGGATGAAGAAGCTACTGGATGAAGAAGAAGCTACTGGATGAAGAAGCTACTGGATGAAGAAGCTACTGGATGAAGAAGCTACTGGATGAAGAAGCTACTGGATGAAGAAGCTACTGGATGAAGAAGCTACTGGATGAAGAAGCTACTGGATGAAGAAGCAGACAGTGGAAGTAAGACACTGTAAAGGGTTCCAGTATATGATCACATGGGGGGGATGTACGACGTGATCAGAAATGTCCTGACTGACGATGCTGCCCTGATGTTCTTACATTCTATCATCTTTTCCCACATCGACTACTGCCTAACCAGCTGGTCTTTGACTTGTAAAACAGCTCTTAAGCCGATTGAATCTCTTTTTAAGAAAGCCATGAAGATCTTCGACAAAAAAACCCACGTCTGCTCATATCTGTAGCATTTTAAAGAAGCCTAATTTCCTTGATTTCGACAATCTTAAAACTTTCAGACAGGCCTGTTTTGTTTTTAAGTGTCTCCATGGACTTGCCCCACCCCCTCTGGGAGAGTTTTTTAAGCGGAGGTCCGTGGAGGGCATGACCACCAGGGCGTGCCAAAGAGGAGACTGTGAGTTGGGCCTCAGACGCACTGCATATGGGAAAAACGTTTTGTCCATCGTTGGCGGTAGGTTAAGGCCTAAACATGGTCGTCCGTCAGAGCCTCGCCCTCCCCGTATGACGGCGGGTGGAGCGCCGTCCTACGGGGAGGGGGCGCCGTCGGCTGACGGGGGCTGCTCGAATATGTGACTCAGCGCCGACGATACGTGCGTGACGTCAGCTGCAGGAGAGTTGTGACTGGCCGTTGCCTTGGCTCATCGTGGTAAAGTTGCCTTTCAAAGCATGACGTTAGATTATAACGAAGTAGTTGTGTGGCTTAGCCTTCCAAAATGTTGAGGGTCATTTTTTAGAATTTAATACATAGAATTGGGAACGTTACATTCAATTTCATTCAGACTGCCTGGCACACAATCTCCGCCATTTTCACACGGAGCTTCCACAGGAGGAGGGAGGGGGGAGGGCGTAGTGGCGTCCTAACATGTAGGGCTCGCTGGCGCCGCAAGACGGCGAGACGGCTCCAATTCGAGGCGGACGGACGACCATGTTTAGGCCTTTATGGAACGGTCTCCCGCCCGCAGTAAGGGAGTGCCCCACATACCCTACCTTCAAAACTAAACTTAAATCAGCACTTTATTGTACTGATATTGCACTTTAACTGTATTGCTTTTATCTTGTCTGTGTGTATTGTTTTTATCCTGTGTATGTATTGTTATCCCTTGTGCATTTCTATTTTACTATATTGCTTTTTATTCCTGTATTGTTTTTATTTCTGTAGTTACCCTGTAGTTTTTAGTTCTTTATGTCCCGAGGACTGCGGGTGAAAACTAGCTTCGGCTAATCCCGGCACTTTTACTCTTGACGTATTGATGTATGGATGATTCTATATGTGTAAACTGTTTTATTAATGTGCACTGTCCTGTCTAAATAAACAATAAAGTAAAGTCAAGTATATCTGGTTCAGAGTGATGATAACCACTTTCTCTGCTGTTTGGAATTGAATGGGAGTGAATGAGCCTGAGAGAGACACAACTGATTTAAACGCATCTTTTAAAATCACGCATGCATTTAAAAAGACAGAATTGACATTAAAAGGAATGGAAATGTAAAAACAAACAGATTTTGAATTGATCTTTAAGCCCAGACAGATGGCAGTCTGTTCTAGCCACTCTAGCTCTACGCCTGCTGTCCTACCTGGAGTCTGCATGTGGATGTAGCTGAGGATCTTGTCTCGTCGTCGCGGTGATGCCGCCCCCTGCTCCATCGCCCCCCCCCCTCACACACACACACACCCACACACACTGCTGACACTTGTCCCAGAGGTTAGCGAGCACACACACGGGTCTACGCTCCGGACCGTCTGGATCCGTTATAGCTCGTCCGGCCGCGCTCCATCACAAAACCACGGTGTCCTGACGGAGAGAGGTCTACGCTGCATCTTCTCTCTCTCTCTCCTCCTCTCCTCTTCTCTGTACTCCTCTCTCTGTCTCTCCCTGTGATTTACAGCTGAATTCCACTACCCTGATCTGGTTCGTACAGTAGAATAACAATATGTACAATATTAGAACAGAAATCTGCAGAATATCCTTGTTTCTCTGCTCGTATAACTAACAGCTTAATGAAGCAGGTTTTTGCTGACAGATTGATGGAGAAAGCAACAGCAGGTATACCGTAACTAGTTTAATTGCATAAACTCTACATCTCAAGTGAACAGCAGCTGTCTGCCTTCTCTGCCTCTGTGTTTCATATGTAGAGCAATTCTCTCTCTCTCTCTCTCTCTCTCTCTCTCCCTCTCTCCCTTTTTCTCTCTCTCTCTCTCTCTCTCTCTCTCTCTCTCTCTCTCTCTCTCTCTCTCTCTCTCTCTCTCTCTCTCTCTCTCTCTCTCTCTCGGAGGAGGAGAAGTCGTCGGCCTCGGTTCAAAGCTCAGGAGAGCAGCTTGGAGATGTGTGACATCACCATCCCTGCGGGCCAATCCTGCGACAGCGATGGCAGTGATCTCATTGATGACCCCCCCCCCCCCCCCCCCCACCACCGCTGATGTCATCGCTTTAGCTGCTAGTGTGACTGGCTGATTGACTTCCTGGATGACTGAATGAATGGCTGTCTAAAAAGGGTGGACTAAACCCCCCAGGTTTCTGGCAAAACGTATTCTACTTGATTTGAAAATTCTGCAGGCAAGATGGCCGCCTATAGTCCCCTAGCCCATAAACAAACTAATAACTTGGCCAATAAGTATGTAACATACAAAATAAAACAAACGGTAATGTCTTCATTTGATGTAGAATGCAGAGGACATGTAACTGGTACGTTAAACTCGCATTCCAGGAATATTGTATTTACCACACTGCTCCTAAAGTTAACATAAGTGGCGCGTGACTCAGAGCGCGTGGTTGACCCGGAACCCACTCGCTTGGCGCCAGAACACACTCGATTTGGGAGCGGAACACGCCAGGATTGGCCAGCGCCAACTCCAGTGCCCAGAACTGTCAAATCAAATCATCGACAGAGACGCTATGGCCCGCCTCCCAATCCCTCTTTCTTTTTTTTGCATGACAGGCAGTATTTTCAGTGTATCAGAGATAGAGAACGTTATAAATATAGTCACCTTATAAACAACTAAAAAAACCTGTTTGCTCTTAAAATACTGAACAGCATTGCCCCTCGCCTCTCATGGCCGAGGCGGGGGCTTTCGCATGGGGTGAGAAATAGTCTGACATAACGTAGCATTAACGTTACTTTATTCTCGTCCAAAACCACTCCGATTTGCATGTTAAAACAAGTTTGCAGCTTAGGAATAACTGGGAAACATTTGATTGAAATATTAACGTCAGAGGAAGCCAGAATTAGTCAAAACGATATGAGAAATACACAGCGCGTCTGCCGTGTGACTTTTCCGGGTTTACTGTCCTGCGTGGGGGGGGTACAGACGGAGGTAGGGGATGAATTTCGAGGTTTGACTGACAGATTGAGGGCGAATGGCGTTACGAGATTTACTCACAAGCTCGTTTTAATGCTTTTCCATTGGTTGCATTTGTTAAAAACCACACAGAGACGTGAAGGGTGACCAATGGCACTGATTTATGACAAAAAGTAAAAAAGTGGAAAAAAGGGGCATTCGAGGTCCTGGCACAACAGCGACGATATATTGGTTAAAAGCTGAAAATAAGTGTTTTGGGGTTTAGTCCTGCTTTAACAACTGAAGGAAAATATGACTGGCTGGCTAACTGACTAATGGGCCGACTTGCTGACTGTTGCAATACCTTCTTCCTCCTCCATTGACTGTATGGTTTATACAAGTTATTCTGCAACTGTTAATATAGAGCCTCCTTGCTGCCAACTAACATTAATGCTAACTTTGTGAAAGCCTAGCTTACAGCAACAGCTAATAACGTTAGGAAGCTAGCCGGCGTTGGCTATTACCGTTTCTGTTGCCTTAGGATCCATTAGAAAATAGCATCGGTGGCCTGTGTTATACACAGCTGCTGTAGTGACGACAGCAATAATATCCTCTGGGTTTGTTTGTATGCCTCCCTGCTGCCTGCTGACGTGAAGGGAAAGCAGGATAGTTATGTTAGAAACTGTCAGCTCCTCACAGCAACCTCTGGTCACCTCATTTTACCACAGGTAACCGTGGACAGGTGTGTGGTTTAACCAGTGTTGGGCAAGTTACTGAAAATTGGTAATAAGTTACAGTTACTAGTTACTTCTCTCAAAAAGTAATTTAATTACTTTAAAGTTACTTCAAAGTAATTAGTTACTAGGGAAGGTAACGTTTGCGTTACTTTTAAAAGTCTGCTTCGATTGTTATTAATGCACACATCATGTTAGTGTCGCTGTGCCACAGTGTGGCATTGAACATTCACTTATTGGGGAGGCTTATAGCCATACAGTCATTAGCCTCTGGGGCTCCCCGGACTAGGTCTGAGGATCAGAAACCGGATAATCCATTGAAGTTGTCCATTATTTTCATGTCCTAAAGTAACTAGTAACTAGCGCAGTTACTATTTTAGTAACTGTAACTGAGTTACTAAATTTGAAAAGTAATTAGTTAGATTACTAGTTACTGCAAGAATTAGTTAAGTTACAGTAACTAGTTACTTAGTAACTAGTTACTCCCAACACTGGGTTTAACTTAGCTGCTTCGCCAGCATCTCCTCCTCCTCCTCTCCCTCCTCCTCCTCCTCCTCCTCCTCCTCCTCCTCCTCCGACTCCTCCGACTCCTCCGACTTTTAGAAATGGTAATAGACAAAAGTGGTAATGCGAACAGTGGCTAGATTCCTATATTAGCACTGCTACTAGAGTGGTAGCTGACAGCCGACCGTAATCATGCTGATAGAAGGGTTGTGGAAATGTCCAAACTCTCTCTGCATTTTAGACTCGTGTAGGTCGCACCGGTATATAAGACGCACTGCACTTTTTAGATGGATTTTTTTTTAATTAAAAGTGCCTCTCATACACCTGGTTTTACGGTTACATTAGACATCAGACAGATATTCAAGCAAACACACGGGGCTTCAGATTTCCAAGCTCTCCAAATGACATGAGATGAGTTCTTGCAGTGCTGCTGGCAGGAGGACGTGTGTTGGCCTAAATGCACGCGTCAGGTCACAAGCAGGTGATGGTTCACCCGTCCGCCTCGTGACTGACTCACTGTGACGCTGCAGAGCTCACAACAGGAAGTGAAAAAACTCGGACTCACTCGGACGCTGCAGCGCTCAGAGGAAGTTCAAAGTTTATTTTGAGGAGTTTTGATCCAAAATGACAAAACCAGAAGAGGAACAACGCAACACCTACTCCCACAGCAAGACATGAGCGTGCAGAATGAAGACAGTGTGCTTTTTACGAGGACGCTGAGGAGCTCCAGTCCTTATTTGACTAAATAAGACCGTCTTACAGGCCGGATTTAGGACACCAAATTAGAGGCGGACCGATATATCGGTCCACCGATATTATCGGCCAATATCGGCTGATAACTGATATATCGGTATCGGCCGATGTGTTGGCCGATATTTGTTTATTTTGTATTTTTTAAGTTATAGACAGCATGCTGTGTATATTTGACTTTTTTTAGATATTTTATTTTCTATTTTTATTTGACCTTTTTTCTTAACTCAAGTTAGATTTTATATTTTGTCTATTTGTGTTTTTATTAGAGATGGGAATAGATTAATTTTTTTAATCTAGATTAATCCTGGTCATTAATCTAGATTAATCTAGATTAAAATGGGTCATTTGAAGTCTGTCGAAGCCATTCAAAATATGTGTGTGCAACATAAATAATGACTAGAAGTAAGTCCTTGTGAACAGGTTTCTGTTTATTCGGTTGTTCACGCCCCCCCACAGCAGCCAGGATGGGGGAGGCAGACATAAATGTCCGTGCTTACATACCTGTTCCATTCTAAAGTGATAATCATCATGGCCTGCTCAATATAAGTGGACCCTGCTACCAGACAACTTTGAGAATAATAATATATATAATAATAATAATACAGTGGAGCTGCTCAGTGGCCAGCAGATCAGACTGTGGTTGTACTGGACAGCTTCCAGGTATGAATGTGTGTGAATGTGAACAGGGCACTCCTGAAAAAGAGAGCATTGCTCTCAGTGAGACTCCCCCTGTATAAATAAAGGTAAAAAAAAAAAAAAAAAAAAAAAAATAGATTAAAATAGATTAACGGCGATAATTTTTTTATCGCGCGTTAAGAGTCTCGCGTTAACGCAGCCGTTAATGGCGTTAACGATCCCATCTCTAGTTTTTATATTTATATTATTATAAAATTCCCAGTGAAGTTTACCGTTTCATTGCATTGATGTAATTTTGGTAAATAAAATTGATTGATAAGCTGTAAAATATCCTGCGTATTCATTACATATCTCAAGTCATATCTTTGTCAAGTGTTTGATATTTGAGCGATCATTACATAGAAAAAGTGTAATATAATGTGTACCGTAAATTCCGGACTATAAGGCGCACCGGTCTATAAGCCGCACCTTCAAAGGTGACTATTTTTTTCTTCTATAAGCCGCACCGGTCTATAAGCCGCGGGTGTTTTGATGTTTAATTACCATATGTAAGGCTTCGTGCACAGAGGGGATTGTCGGGATCGATGGCTGTTTGGGGAAGCTCCCATTTATTAACATTTCAACAAAACAAAAGTCAGGTCACTAATCCCCAGACAAAATCACACATTGTGGTATTTTTTGTTTTTTTTACAGTGCACACAGTGTCCGCGGTGTGGTGAAAAGAGGGCAAGAGAGGAAATTAAAACAGAAGTGGATTTATAGTTAGAAAGAGTGCTAAAGATAGTCCGGTCTGGTTATGACGAGTCTCGCTGGGTACAGTACGCCAAAGCGATATCCATTGACTCGATGATGCTGTTGTATGTTGCGCGTTTCTGTTGCACCAACGCGGAGAGGTCCTGCCGGACGAAAAAGCGAAAAAGCTGCTTCTTCCCCGCAGCCTGGAGGATGAGTTGACGGTCGGGCCAGCGGAGTAGGCAGATGAAGATGGCCCTCGGTGGCAGGCCGGGGTCTGGACGTGGCCGAGGCACCCGGTGTGCGGGAGAAAGGAGGAGGAGGAGAAACCGCCACCTCCACAGCCAGCCACCTCACACACCCCAACTGTTTAATAGTGCCCGGCTCGCATGCCTCTCGGTCGGCTGGCCGGACAATATGCACCCCGCTGCAGCAGCAGCTTCGGGAGGTTTTCTCACTGTGTTCGGGACTTCGGCTCTAACTCGGCCAGATGGCTGGACACGAGTGAAACTCTTCACGGTTGCATTATTTTCTTTAGTGAGTGAGTGGATGGACTTCTGCACGTTTTCAAACTTGTTTTCAAGCTGCTCAAAACCTCTGAGCGATGTCGGACTTAATCGATAGTGTTTCACGGAGTAAAAGTTTAGCCCAAGCGGTGTATCTCCAGCCTCCAGCAGGTGAGTCATTTCCTCATTCATGGCGTGATTGCTTCGTCTTTTTCTTTCTGCTTACCTGTGTTGTGTTATGTTATGTTATGTTATGTTGTTAAAAGAGGGCAAGAGAGGAAATTAAAACAGAAGTGGATTTATAGTTAGAAAGAGTGCTAAAAAAGAGAGATTTTTTTTTTTTTTTTGGAAAAAATCCATAGATAAGACGCACCGTTATATAAGCCGCAGGGGGCAAAAAAGGCCAAAAAACGGGAAAAAAGCCGCGGCTTATAGTCCGGAATTTACGGTATATATAATTTAAGAATATCGGCCGATATATCGTTATCAGAATTGTTTTACTCCCTAATATCGGTACCGGCCTCAATAATCCAGTATCGGTCGGGCTCTACACCAAACACACACACAAACATATGCACGCGACCACACGCACACACACACACACACACACACACAGCAGCTGTAGCAGTACCTGGTGCAGCCTGATTCATGTTGAGTTCGCTGGTGATGAGAACTTCTAAAACCTGAACCAGAGGATCTGAACCGGACTCGGACCTGCGAACAAAACAGAACCGACCGTCACATTAACCAGTATCAGATACAGAGTCAGTGGGCATCAGTTATCAAGACGTACTCGCTAATTAAATGGGAATTACACCAAAATGGGTTTAACTGAGGTACAGGAACATGGCTGTCCTGAAGATTTTCTTTCCACCAATGAGCACTCTTGAATAAAGATAGGGAGAAAATCTCCATAATGTAGTCACATTTCCTCCATGTTGAGAAATTATAACTGACAATAAAATAAAATAAACTGCTGAAAAAGATCGATTTTGATCAAATATTGGTAAAATGTCTACTGTTGTAGAATAACAGCCTACAAGTCATTTTTGGAGTAATCTCTCGAGACAGACTTCCGACTTGCGGTAAATATATCTTTTCTCCACCCGATGGGTTACCAGATTGTTTTTGGAGCAACATACAGCTGTGACCATAACAAGCCTTTCTCAACAAACAAACAAAAGACACTGAACTTCTGAACATTCATGTAAAACAGACTTATTTATTCAAACAGTTTTGGTATTTTGCACATCTTTCAGTACCTTATATATATTTGAGAACTATGTTACAAACTTTATCATAATTCTGTGAACACTTTCACCTGTATGTGTATGTTACTATAATACTACTGTATTAACAACCTCTGAAATGTGTGTGTGTGTGTGTGTGTGTGTGTGTGTGTGTGTGTGTGTGTGTGCGCGCAAGCATGCATGCGTGTGCGATCTGTGTGTGTGTGTGTGTGTGTGTGTGTGTGTGCGCATGTGTGCGTGACCCACCCTGCGGGCGTTCTGAACAGCAGGGGGCAGAAGCCGTGGGCCAGGCTGTGGGGGCTGAGCTGGTTGCGGGCGGCGTGCACACAGAGGCGGGCCAGGTGACGCACCAGGCTGAGCAGCGTCAGGCCGAACTGGGCGGGGCAGGCGGGCGAGCTGGCCACGCCCCGCAGCACCCCCGCGCACTCCTCCACGTCACGCACCTCTGGAGACAGACGCAGGACGGCACCGTCAGCACATGCTTTCTTTACTGTGATTCAAGTTGGCACAGCGTCTAGCCGTGCTGTTAGCTCACTTTGAGCAGACACCAAATCATCCATTGTTCCTCGACTCTGGTGTGCCATGCTAACAACACTTTAGCTTACATGATGTTCTGTGATAGAAAGACCACTATAGCAGTATCTTAAGGTGCGTTCACACCGACCTATTAAAGTTTTTCGCTGGCATTGAGTTTACATACAAAGTCAATGCAAACGAGCGATTGAGCGTATATTCGCCCGGGAGAAACATCGCTGGGTGTCCGAGTGACAGAGACAGAGCGATGGGGCGAAAATTCGCTCGTCGCCTGAGATGAAATATCCCAACTCCAGCGAAATTACGCTGGCATCAGTCGCTCGCTGTTCAACGCTGATTGGCTGCCGTGTGAGAGTGAGTCAAGGATCACACTGGCTTGGAACAAACCACTGGTTTATTGTTTGGCAACAAACCGCATTGACAGCTGATTGACAGGCTGACAGCTGACATGAAGTGAAGTCTGTACTACCGGTATAGAGCTCGCGTTAGGAGCACGCTGATAGGCTTAGCTTGTAAACTACTATGGTGGCTCGTAGTGGACAAACATCATGACATTGGGTAACGTTATAGCCCCCAGATGTCCGTCAATTCGTGTGCCTGTTGACGAGCGATTTAAACACAGCGACAGAGCGATTCCAAAGGGTGGAATCGAGCGACAGAGCGAAAAATAAATATCTCGGTGTGAACACAGCTTTAAGGAAGACCATTATTTTTGTAATAACAGTTTTCTTTTGTATTATGTGGCCTGTAGATTCATACATTTTTATAAACTAAATACCCTGACTCAGTACAGCGGATGTAGACAGGTTTATTTTGGAAGCATTACATGTTAGAGTGATTTCCAGCTGTACAGTCTCTCCACCTTCACTTCCCATGGAAACAGCAGCCACACTTTGGTGTAAACAGACTTTTCCACAGGCAAAGTACCACCTGCTACTTCCAAACAATGCCTTGTTTTTCTACCCGTGGAAAAACCACAGCAGCCTCTGACACAAACCTGCTAGTCTTGCCACAAATTATACCGGTTTAGGGCCTGTGTCCACCTAGCGTCTTTTCCTCAGGTCCAGCGTCTTTTTTCAGTTGTTTCCAATGGGGGGAGAGCGTATGCGAGCGCACACGGACGTCTAGACAAAGTGCTCTGCACCCAGCGTCTATTTTCAGAGTGCTCCGGCGTTTTTGTGCGCCCAACTCCCAACGCTTCCAGCTGAGAATAATTTAACTTTTCAGAAAGACGCTGGTGTCGGGTGCTCCTTTCCTGGCAACTAATCATAATGGAGAAACTATCGCAACAGAGACAGAAAGGCTCAATTGTGGGAGCAGATCGGCTAGACACTTAATATTTCTGGTGAGTGTTGTGCTTACTGCTTTTAATAGCGTAGCCTACCTGTGTTGTTAGCTTGCTAGCTGTCAGCTATCAAGCTGAACTAACGTTACTTTCAGATTGCTTCCTTGTTATATTGTGCGCCGAGATCAGCGCTTCCCAGCGCACTTCCAGCGTTTAACGTGGGAAAAAGACGCTAGGTGGACACAGGCCCTTACTTCGCATTTCTCTTTAGAGTTCTCACGTGGTCTCTGTTGAGATAACGCTAGGAGCCTGAACAGCTGTGAACGTGTTGTGTCGTTGCGTGACCTTGGACGGCGTGCGTCATGTCGGCCTGCAGCGCGGCGGGCACCACGGGGCCGGGCAGCTCCTGCAGGAACCTCACCACTCCGTCGCACAGAGACGACACCTCCAGCTGCTCCAGGTCTGAAAACAAACGCACCTCCGTTAAGAAAAGGGACGGGGACCTGAGCTCTGCTCTGCTTGATGATAATGTGATCATTCGTATGAGTCAAAATGATTTAGAACTCCATTGTATTTAAAAAAACAAACAAACTATTCAATGCTGCTGGGTAAACACGTTTGCTTTTGCAGGAAAGTAGTTCAGTAGCACAGAAAGTAGTCCCCGGCCGTAATGAAGAATTTGTTCTCATTTGAATTTGATTTGGTAATAGCTACAACAGTCTGAGTTGTCATGGTAACAGTTTAGCGATGTTTAAAATGTACACCCATCTCTTTGTGAGCTGTATTTAAACGTTTTTACCTTCCAATTGGAGCCAATGAGTTCTGAAGGCTAAAAAGGGAACTTGGTAAATAAAAGTAAAGTAAGGGGGAGTAGAGCGAGCAAATGCTTTGTTGATCTTGTTATTTTCACCGGATTTGATGCAGATAAGAAATGTATTTAAAAACAGCAGTTGAATCCTTTCAGGAACAAACTGATTTCACTGCTCTTTTGGCGCCCTGTATCAACAGTTTAACTTATTACTTAGTGGCTGTTCTAAAGGAAACGATTCACATTAAATGTTTCGTTATTTCTAAACTTGACAATTAGGAAGCACGAAGATGAAAGCTACAATCTACAACAATGTTAGATTGTTGTAGAATGATGCAGCCTTCATTTGAGGACACTTTGACTTGAATCCTTTTATAGAACCAGGCCTGCTCCCATAGAGTGCTGCAGGGATGACTTCTTTTCATAGGCTAACCTGGTAGTTAGCATCACGCTTCCCTGCTCAACAAGCCAATGGGATTTTCCATTGGCTCATTTGTGTGTGTATCCCTTTAAGACCGCGAACCGCATGGTTCGCGGTCTTAAAGGGATACACACACAAATGCTGCATCAGGTATCAATGGGTTAATAAAGGTTTATGATAATTAGGAGTTGTTCAGCAAGATCGTCTTCACCTCAAATTCGTCTCCTTCATTTCATTGATGAGTCGATTAGTCGATCGACAGAAAATTAATCGACAACTATTCTGATAATCGATTAATCGGTTTGAGTACAATTTTAAGAGAAATGGTCAAAATGATGTGATTCCAGCTTCTTAAATGTGAATATTGTCTGGTTTCTTTACTCCTGTACGACAGTAGACTGATATTATCTTTCAGTTGTGGACAAAACAAGACATTTGAGGCCGTCGTCTTTGACTTTGGGAAACACTGATCGTCATTTGCTACCATTTTCTGACATTTTATAGACCAAACAACTCATCGATTAATCGAGAAAATAATCGGCAGATGAATCGATTATGAAAATAATCGTTCGTTGCAGCCCTAGATTTGAGCCTTATGTCACATACTGTGTGTGTTTCACACCACTTCTGATGTCATAGTGTTGATGGGAGTATTCGTTCCATTTGTAGTATTGTGTTATTTGTATTGTTTCGGGTTTTTTTTACATGTTACTAACATGTATAACTTGACATGCAACTTTGCTGCCTTCTTGGCCAGGTCACAATTGTAAAAGAGATTTCGTATCTCAACTGTTTTTATCTGGTTGAATAAAGGTTAAATAAACAAATAATAATGTGCACAAATGCACAGCACTTAGATGAGTGTAAAATAAACCATTTCTGGGGACTCCAGTTACACTTCAAAAATCACAAAAGTGCTGTTGTTTTCTGAAGATGATCTTGCTGAACAAAACTTGCAAGTTTCATAAAGTGTGTTTTAACCACAGAGGTTATTTCAGGAATCTACCCGAAAACCTACTGACTTCCAGACGAGGGAGCCCACGCTCACTCCTTTCTGGGTTTTAGGACTCGCTCCTGTGGCCCTCTTTACAGAGCATGAATCAGTCATTATAAATTCATATTTTAAAAACACAACACTAGGGGTGGGAATCACCACATGCCCCCACGATATGATACTTAAGTCACGATACGATAGTATTGTGATATTAGTGTCGCGATATATTGAGTACTGCAATATATTGCGATTGATTACCTTTTTCCCCCACTGCAAATTATATTCCCAAAGGACAACTTTGTCAACAACATCCGTTTGATCTAAGATACAGTTTCCAGTCTGTTCATCTCACTGCCCAACACTGTCATAAAAACCTGTCACAAGTTGTCCATGCAGCTGACAATTTATATCATACAATATTGCCATACTTGGTATTCCTGCAATACGATATATTGCCACAGAAAATATCGCAATACTATGCTGTATCGAACCCCCCCCCCCCCTAATCAGCACTCTATCCTAAACTTCCTCCCCAGCAGGAAGTGTGTTGGTGAGAGACAGGAAGCTGGCTCACCGCTCTCTGCCAGCTGACGCGTGTCCAGAGCTCCTCCGCTCAGAGTGCGGTACAGACTGCAGCTCTCTGCACCTGCACAGCACAGAAACACCACAGTCACGCTCCAAACACACATCATTAAAGAGTAACTGCACACCAAAAACACCTTTGTCCAGCTGAAAACCAATGGGCATTTAGTAGTGTTTGTTGGTGGATTCAGGTCCAGATCCTGCCATTCGAGTGCAAAGTTATTTGAATTCTAACATAATTATGTTGTTATAAATATGCATAGTGAGTGACTGCCCTCTACTGGTTGAAACTCCCACCTTTGCTCTCTATGGCTTCCATCAGTCTGTGGAGGAGGGGGGGCGTCGTCTCTGGGGGGCCGAACTGGTCCGGGAGGTCCGGCAACACATAGCCTGGACACACGCACGCACACACACACACACACACGCACGCACGCGCGCGCACACACACACGCACACAACACACACACACACGCGCACACACAACACACACACGCGCACACACACAAACACAACACACACACACACGCGCACACACAACACACACACACACACACACACACACACACACACACAAAATTGTTTTCTTTAAATGTCTGTACTTTTGCCTTTACAAGACATCTTAACTTGTGCTTTCATGCTGCTGAGAAAATGTCCATAAGACACAAAGCAAACTCAAACACAGCGTGTTTGTGAACTGCATTCGTGTTAACTTTCCACTGCGTGACGTGTTATTGTCTCTCACATTGGTATTTCCTGCATTTCTTAGTTTAGTTTCTTTGATATTGTTGTTTTTCCGTTTGGTTTGTGAAGCGTTTTGTAGCCACGGTTTTGAACGGTGAGACAGAAATGACTCACAGTTTACTCGCTCACATTCTAGCTGACCACACTTTCATTTGAACTCTTTGTCTCTCAGAGTTGATGATGTTTATTTCTGGCTGGTTTAGCAGCAGGCCATGCATTCATATCAGAAAGCCTAAACCGCACACCAGCTAAACCCCACACCTATAACAGGGCTGAAGATCTTAAACCCAACAGCCAAACGAAAATTACAAAATGAAATGCAAGGACTTTCAAGCACTTTTTCAAGCACTATTTGTCTATTTTTTTCCCCCATTTTCAAGGACTTCACACAAATCAAATAATTGACAAAAGGGGCATCACATTTGCATTATATTACATTTTACATTACGTGTACCCAAACAGTTATATCATTTTTAAATAGTTATGTTTCTGTATAAATCATTACAATAATATGCTCCTGTGAGGTGGGGATGCGTTTTGCTGCTGCTGGGCGGGGATGCAAAACTCGGCATAACACCTGGACAGCGGACTGAAATCTCCCCTGCCTTAAGGCACGCGCAAACAGGTGCGCAAGTAGGGGATATCACCTGTACCAAGATAGGGCCCAAGTCAAGACTTTAGAAACCTTTTCAAGTCATCAAAGTACAAGTCAGAGTCAAGTCTCAAGTCACCAGAACCCAAGTCTCAAGTCACCAGAACCCAAGTCTCAAGTCCCAAGTTACCAGAACCCAAGTCTCAAGTCACCAGAACCCAAGTCTCAAGTCACCAGAACCCAAGTCTCAAGTCCCAAGTCACCAGAACCCAAGTCTCAAGTCACCAGAACCCAAGTCTCAAGTCACCAGAACCCAAGTCTCAAGTCCCAAGTTACCAGAACCCAAGTCTCAAGTCACCAGAACCCAAGTCTCAAGTCCCAAGTCACCAGAACCCAAGTCTCAAGTCACCAGAACCCAAGTCTCAAGTCCCAAGTTACCAGAACCCAAGTCTCAAGTCTTCTGTTCATGGATCAAACCAAGTCTAAAGTCCAGGTCACGTGAAGTAAAGAGCGGCATGACTTTCACATCCACTCTAATGTAATCACATAAAAGTAACAATCAAGTTTAGGCCGATTCACTCTGGAATTGGGTCTAGTGAAATGACGGGAAGCAGAATCTGGTTTCTGAAGAACACCTCACAGATAACGTCAAGACACACCGCCTGTGTGCGGTGAAGGCTTAGTGTTGTGACGCACGCACGCGCACACACACACACACACACACACACACACACACACACACACACACACACACACACACACACACACACACACACACACACACACACACACACACACACACACACACACACTCTTCCTTCCTGTGTTCTCTGGTAAGGCTGGTGGTGGAAGGAGATCAGAAGTCGGATCTGTTCAGTCAGCAACCACAACCCTTAAGTACCAGCTGTGTGTCAGTTAAGTGTATTTTCTATGGACATCAAAGAGCATGAGAGATGTGACACACATGTCAGAAGCACAGTGTTTAGTGTTTATCATTTGCACCACCTGTCCACAGGCACATGAAAATACACCCCAAAATACTAGGGATGCACCGATTGCCATTTTCTTGGCCGATTCCGATTTCCGATTTTTGAATAGTCTGACTTGCCGATACCGATTTTTGCCGATTCCGATTTTTTTTTCTAAAAACAACAATTGACAGCTTACACAAACGTTTTTGTAACTTTGTTTAAAAATTAAGATTCATAGAACAATTCTTACATCTAATGGGGATCCAAATAAACAAATAAACAATTCTTATCATTTGCATGAAGTAGGACCTTCTCACTCAAACACTCAAAATAAAAGTGTTCCAGGTTAGGCTACTGGACAGAGCTTTTTTGTGCAAATACAATGAATACAAAAATTAAATTAAATCCAATAGCCTATATCCCACAGCTATCATGCATTTACTTTTCCAAAAGAAAACAGGTGCAACAGAACATCAAAATGATCCATGGACAAGGAGTTTATAGACTGGCTCCAGACCAGTCCTCTTGAGTAGAGGGGAAATGAGTTTATGAGTTACAGTAACGATCTTCAGTCTGAATATCAGGCGGAGTTTACACACAGTCCGAAGTTTGGTATGCGTATTTTTATCTGCCATCCGAAAAAATATTGTCACGCACAGAAAACGTTGCACACTTGTGAGTCCGATGCATTTTTATTATTATGTCCGTCGTTCTCATGTCGTTCTATTTGCATTACGAAACAAATAGTCTCTCCTGTATCCACGTCACGTTACAACATGACTTGACAGGCTGAGGCAGCAGCGCTGATGTGGAATGGAAAAGCAGGTCGGGGAATGGTTATCATACTGGACACAATGCTCGCGTTCACCTCGCCAAGTCGGCTGTGCACTGTGGCCGGGTGCAGCAGCACTGCTTCCCGGGGAGAGAGAGCAGAGAGAGAGGGGCCAGTGAGGTGAAGCGAGCCGCTCTGACTGGACTCCAGCCGAGCGGGACTCGGCCGCATCTCTGTCTCCACGGCTTATTTTCGACTTGCATGTGTGACAAACTGCGAGCTTTGTCTACTTCACTGACGGTGAAAAAAATCCACAACGAGGAAGGTATGCTGGCGTGTGTGGTGTGGTGGCTGGGTGCCTGTCTCGGTGCTTTGGGGTGCGCGCACGTCATGTGAAAATCGGCTCACAGAATCGGCTATTTAGAGTGACCGGAACAGATCACCGATCGAGGCCGATCACGTGAAAATCGGCCATTTCCGGTCACGTGCCGATCGATCGGTGCATCCCTACAAAATACACACCCAAAAATAAATACATCATCAAATATAAAACACACAAGTACATACACAAATACATACATTGATAAGGATGTAGGCACAAACACAGACATAGATACACAGAGTAGCACCAGAGGTCTACAGGGGTATTAGTTGTGAGTAGGGATGTTCATCAGTTATCGAAAACCGATAATTGATCGTTAAGGAATGGAATCGATCATGTGGAATTCTTATCGATTTTGTAAAAAAAAAAAAAAAAAAAAAAATTGCGGACTAGGTTTGGGTGGAATTCGTTCCTCCTCGCCCCACTCCATTGCACAGCCGACTAACGTGAGGTGGAGCTTCATATAGTCTCTAGTTTTCTGGCTGGGCACGGGCCTTTGTGCCAACAAAACTGTTTTAAACATGGGGAATTCACACCGGCATGCGCCGGGGACAGCAGTGTGTTGGAGAGGAGACACATTGAAATAAAGAGTTCATTGAGGAGAACACGTTGTCTTTCATATTTTCTGCCATAGGCATTCATTTTGTAAAAAAAAAGAAAAAAAAAAAAGTATTATTAATATGTAAAGAGTTCATTGAGGAGAACACGTTGTCTTTCATATTTTCTGCCATAGGCATTCATTTTGTAAAAAAAAAGAAAAAAAAAAAAGTATTATTAATATGATCAATAATCGATAATTGATCGTTAATTTTCCCCGATTTTCGATTATGGAAATTTTTCAAAATGAACATCCCTAGTTGTGAGAACAATGTTGTTTCTCTTTTAACCATGACTTAAAAGCCCTGTTAAAGTCGAGCTGAACCCAAAAATGACTTTTCTTTTCTTTTAGTTCAAATACCTGGGTATGCAGTGCACCTATTTAATAATGTATGCAAAAAACATCATAACAATCTAATTTCTTTAGTTTTTCACACTTTTTCACATCAAAAGTTCATTTTTCAAGATTTCATTGATAACAGTAATGTACAGTTTGCTGACGTCACCTAGTACTATCAAATTTCTACCCCATTTCAACCAATCATATCACGACATGCAGCTGTCAATCAAATCTTCATTTCAGGATAGTTTTCTCTTCCAAATGAAGTCGAAAATGGCGCCTAGTGCCTGTCATCTGGCAGAATTCCTATCCCATAAACTAACTACTAACTTGGCCAATTGTTAGGAAAACATGAACAAAAAACAAAAACTATAATCTCTAAGAATGCAAAGAAATGTAACTGGCTCGTTAAAACGCGCATTCCAGGGATATCGTATTTACAGCAGCGATAATGGCGCGCGCATCCGAGAGCTTGGTTGTCAGGGGTCGCACTTCAGAGATTCCAGGCCGACATGCTGCACTCTCCGCTCTGCAACACGAAGGCAGCTGGCTGCCTGCGGCTCGCTGAGCTGCACTTCTCCCGTCAAAAGGCTCTTCCCGAGGGGAGCGCCACAACACACTGAATCCCACTCGATTTGGAGGCGGAACACGCCAGGAGTGGCCAAAGCCCAATCCAGTCCCCAGAATTGTCAAATAAAATCTCAACCTGTCTTCTTAAACAAACTATGTTTTCAGTCTGAAACGGACTCATATGCACGTGACAAACGGGTTCAGCTCGACTTTAAAAACATTAAAATCGTGTTGTGTTTTCAGCTCAGTAGGTAGACAGTTCCAGTTTTGCTCCTTTAACAGAGAAAACTGGTCTACTGGTGTCTCACAATGTCATCATTAAAAGAGGAAGGAGCGTGACCACGTAGCAGACATTTAAAAATAAGCTTTGGGTTCAAGTAGCTTATAAAGCTTTCAAAGCTGAGCATGTTGTGTTTCCCCCAAGATGTGACAATGGTGCCACCTCATTGTTGTTGTTTTTGTCCATGATTTGTATCGTCTGATGATATAGAGATACGATGGGTTTTATAGTTGTTTGTGAGGCTTGTTGTGACCAGGTGGTGATGCAGTGTGATAGGTGTGAAAATATCACAGCATGCATGTAAACTTTGAGTGTCAGACACTTTCTGATGAGTTTAAAGTAGGGGTGCACCGATCACGTTTTTTGCCACCGATCACCGATTGCCGATCGCCTATGGGAAATACCTGCCCAACCGATCATCGACCGATCACCGATTACCGATCACCGATCACCGATATATAAACTCCTCAAAGAAAGTTTGGAAACGTTATTTTGGGTCGATTATTTCTCCCCTTTAATAATACCAATTGGCATTGTATTTTATATCGTTGGAAAGCCTGATTAGTGATAGGGCTTTAATAAAAAAAAAAAAAAAAAAGAAGACACTTGGTGTTTGCAGTGAAACAAACAGCTCGTACACAAAGCTTTGACAGGCCCTCAGTCACACAATATAAACTGTGGATTAGACACGTTGAACGTCACACAATATAAACTGTGGATTAGACACGTTGAACGTCACGCAATATAAACTGTGGATTAGACACGTTGAAGCGAATCAACTAAAGCGGCTTCCTGAGCGCTCCTGTAGAGCTGCGTTCACACCCGCCACGTTCAGATCTGTTGACTCTGCTGTGTTTCCTCCGTCACTTCAGTTGGTTTGGGCAGGTGAGAACAATGACCTTTGACCTACAGTCCTCTAACCTGATCACGGAGGTGGAAGCCAGATGCCCTGATAAGACGGGCCTCAAGTCTGTTGGACTCGTTGCTATGGAAACATTCCAAAGCAACAATCTAGTGACAACAAGAACTACCATCATGTACACTTTCTCTCTTTGGTGGTTTTTCGGCCATTTTTCGTAGCCTAGATATTTGGCCTGACACTGCACAGCTTTTATCATGACACTGCACAGCTTTTATCATGACACACTGCACAGCTTTTATCATGACACTGCACAGCTTTTATCATGACACTGCACAGCTTTTATCATGACACTGCACAGCTTTTATCATGACACACTGCACAGCTTTTATCATGACACACTACACAGCTTTTATCATGACACACTACACAGCTTTTATCATGACACTGCACAGCTTTTATCATGACACTGCACAGCTTTTATCATGACACTGCACAGCTTTTATCATGACACACTACACAGCTTTTATCATGACACTGCACAGCTTTTATCATGACACTGCACAGCTTTTATCATGACACACTACACAGCTTTTATCATGACACACTGCACAGCTTTTATCATGACACTGCACAGCTTTTATCATGACACACTACACAGCTTTTATCATGACACTGCACAGCTTTTATCATGACACTGCACAGCTTTTATCATGACACACTGCACAGCTTTTATCATGACACTGCACAGCTGTTATCATGACACACTGCACAGCTTTTATCATGACACTGCACAGCTTTTATCATGACACTGCACAGCTTTTATCATGACACACTGCACAGCTTTTATCATGACACTGCACAGCTTTTATCATGACACTGCACAGCTTTTATCATGACACTGCACAGCTTTTATCATGACACTGCACAGCTTTTATCATGACACTGCACAGCTTTTATCATGACACACTGCACAGCTTTTATCATGACACTGCACAGCTTTTATCATGACACTGCACAGCTTTTATCATGACACACTGCACAGTTTTTATCATGACACTGCACAGCTTTTATCATGACACTGCACAGCTTTTATCATGACACACTGCACAGCTTTTATCATGACACTGCACAGTTTTTATCATGACACTGCACAGCTTTTATCATGACACACTGCACAGTTTTTATCATGACACTGCACAGCTTTTATCATGACACTGCACAGTTTTTATCATGACACTGCACAGCTTTTATCATGACACACTGCACAGTTTTTATCATGACACACTGCACAGTTTTTATCATGACACTGCACAGCTTTTATCATGACACTGCACAGTTTTTATCATGACACTGCACAGTTTTTATCATGACACTGCACAGTTTTTATCATGACACTGCACAGCTTTTATCATGACACTGCACAGTTTTTATCATGACACTGCACAGTTTTTATCATGACACTGCACAGTTTTTATCATGACACTGCACAGTTTTTATCATGACACTGCACAGCTTTTATCATGACACTGCACAGTTTTTATCATGACACTGCACAGTTTTTATCATGACACTGCACAGCTTTTATCATGACACTGCACAGCTTTTATCATGACACTGCACAGCTTTTATCATGACACTGCACAGCTTTTATCATGACACTGCACAGCTTTTATCATGACACACTGCACAGCTTTTATCATGACACTGCACAGCTTTTATCATGACACTGCACAGCTTTTATCATGACACACTGCACAGTTTTTATCATGACACTGCACAGCTTTTATCATGACACTGCACAGCTTTTATCATGACACACTGCACAGCTTTTATCATGACACTGCACAGCTTTTATCATGACACTGCACAGCTTTTATCATGACACACTGCACAGTTTTTATCATGACACTGCACAGCTTTTATCATGACACTGCACAGCTTTTATCATGACACACTGCACAGCTTTTATCATGACACCGCACAGTTTTTATCATGACACTGCACAGCTTTTATCATGACACACTGCACAGTTTTTATCATGACACTGCACAGCTTTTATCATGACACTGCACAGTTTTTATCATGACACTGCACAGCTTTTATCATGACACACTGCACAGCTTTTATCATGACACACTGCACAGTTTTTATCATGACACTGCACAGCTTTTATCATGACACTGCACAGTTTTTATCATGACACTGCACAGTTTTTATCATGACACTGCACAGTTTTTATCATGACACTGCACAGCTTTTATCATGACACTGCACAGTTTTTATCATGACACTGCACAGTTTTTATCATGACACTGCACAGTTTTTATCATGACACTGCACAGTTTTTATCATGACACTGCACAGCTTTTATCATGACACTGCACAGTTTTTATCATGACACTGCACAGTTTTTATCATGACACTGCACAGCTTTTATCATGACACTGCACAGCTTTTATCATGACACACTGCACAGCTTTTATCATGACACTGCACAGTTTTTATCATGACACTGCACAGCTTTTATCATGACACACTGCACAGTTTTTATCATGACACTGCACAGTTTTTATCATGACACTGCACAGTTTTTATCATGACACTGCACAGTTTTTATCATGACACTGCACAGTTTTTATCATGACACTGCACAGCTTTTATCATGACACTGCACAGTTTTTATCATGACACTGCAGTTTTTATCATGACACTGCACAGTTTTTATCATGACACTGCACAGCTTTTATCATGACACACTGCACAGCTTTTATCATGACACACTGCACAGTTTTTATCATGACACTGCACAGCTTTTATCATGACACACTGCACAGTTTTTATCATGACACTGCACAGTTTTTATCATGACACTGCACAGTTTTTATCATGACACTGCACAGTTTTTATCATGACACTGCACAGTTTTTATCATGACACTGCACAGCTTTTATCATGACACTGCACAGTTTTTATCATGACACTGCACAGTTTTTATCATGACACTGCACAGTTTTTATCATGACACTGCACAGCTTTTATCATGACACACTGCACAGCTTTTATCATGACACACTGCACAGCTTTTATCATGACACTGCACAGTTTTTATCATGACACTGCACAGCTTTTATCATGACACTGCACAGCTTTTATCATGACACTGCACAGCTTTTATCATGACACACTGCACAGCTTTTATCATGACACTGCACAGCTTTTATCATGACACTGCACAGCTTTTACCATGACACACTGCACAGCTTTTATCATGACACTGCACAGCTTTTATCATGACACACTGCACAGCTTTTATCATGACACTGCACAGCTTTTATCATGACACTGCACAGCTTTTATCATGACACACTGCACAGCTTTTATCATGACACTGCACAGCTTTTATCATGACACTGCACAGCTTTTATCATGACACTGCACAGTTTTTATCATGACACACTGCACAGCTTTTATCATGACACTGCACAGCTTTTATCATGACACTGCACAGCTCATGACACTGCACAGTTTTTATCATGACACACTGCACAGCTTTTATCATGACACTGCACAGCTTTTATCATGACACTGCACAGCTTTTATCATGACACTGCACAGTTTTTATCATGACACACTGCACAGCTTTTATCATGACACTGCACAGTTTTTATCATGACACTGCACAGCTTTTATCATGACACTGCACAGCTTTTATCATGACACTGCACAGTTTTTATCATGACACACTGCACAGCTTTTATCATGACACTGCACAGCTTTTATCATGACACTGCACAGCTTTTATCATGACACTGCACAGCTTTTATCATGACACTGCACAGCTTTTATCATGACACTGCACAGCTTTTATCATGACACTGCACAGCTTTTATCATGACACTGCACAGCTTTTATCATGACACTGCACAGCTTTTATCATGACACACTGCACAGCTTTTATCATGACACTGCACAGCTGTTATCATGACACACTGCACAGCTTTTATCATGACACTGCACAGCTTTTATCATGACACTGCACAGCTTTTATCATGACACTGCACAGCTGTTATCATGACACTGCACAGCTTTTATCATGACACTGCACAGCTGTTATCATGACACTGCACAGCTTTTATCATGACACTGCACAGCTTTTATCATGACACTGCACAGCTTTTATCATGACACTGCACAGCTTTTATCATGACACTGCACAGCTTTTATCATGACACTGCACAGCTTTTATCATGACACTGCACAGCTTTTATCATGACACTGCACAGCTTTTATCATGACACTGCACAGCTTTTATCATGACACTGCACAGCTTTTATCATGACACTGCACAGCTTTTATCATGACACACTGCACAGCTTTTATCATGACACTGCACACCTTTTATCATGACACTGCACAGCTTTTATCATGACACTGCACAGCTTTTATCATGACACTGCACAGCTTTTATCATGACACTGCACAGCTTTTATCATGACACTGCACAGCTTTTATCATGACACACTGCACAGCTTTTATCATGACACACTGCACAGCTTTTATCATGACACTGCACAGCTTTTATCATGACACTGCACAGCTTTTATCATGACACACTGCACAGCTTTTATCATGACACTGCACAGCTTTTATCATGACACTGCACAGCTTTTATCATGACACACTGCACAGCTTTTATCATGACACTGCACAGCTTTTATCATGACACACTGCACAGCTTTTATCATGACACTGCACAGCTTTTATCATGACACACTGCACAACTTTTATCATGACACTGCACAGCTTTTATCATGACACTGCACAGTTTTTATCGTGACACACTACACAGCTTTTATCATGACACTGCACAGCTTTTATCATGACACTGCACAGCTTTTATCATGACACTGCACAGCTTTTATCATGACACACTGCACAGCTTTTATCATGACACACTACACAGCTTTTATCATGACACTGCACAGCTTTTATCATGACACTGCACAGCTTTTATCATGACACACTACACAGCTTTTATCATGACACTGCACAGCTTTTATCATGACACTGCACAGCTTTTATCATGACACACTGCACAGCTTTTATCATGACACTGCACAGCTTTTATCATGACACTGCACAGCTTTTATCAGCTACCATCAGGCCTGTATGGCCTGGACTTCTACACAGCTCTGTGTCTTATTTCTAGCCCACATGATTCAAGAAAAATAAATAAAACAGTGCAAGTGCTCCAGGTGAGCTTTCTTTTATTGCACCGCTGCAATAAACTGTTTTATTTCTTTTCCCAGTGTTTTCCTCTAGATCTGCACCTGCCTGATTCAGCTGCTGGGACGTGCGTGTTTTTAACTTTTTCCACATGATTCAAGGAGCATTTGAATAAAGTCATTGTTTTACACATTCATAATAAGTTTTGTTCGGCAATTGGAAAAACTACAATGTCATGTCCGTATGTGTTATGCTTTATTTCTTCTTCTTTTTTTCTACTAATATTTTTTTCCAGATTTTTTTATCCCCCATTAGTGCTAATTTTAATTTATTTATCCTGGTTGCTGCTCCACCCTCTGACGATCTGGGGAGAACCGAAACTGGCTCCATGCTTCCTCCGAGACATGGGCAGTTAGCCAACGGTTAGCCCACCCGGGCAGGCGGGCACTCGAGGACATGCGGACGGGCACGCACTCCTTCAGCGCTCACAGCGTCCCAGGTGGGAATCAAACCCAGGACCTTCTAGCTGTGAGGCGACAGCGCTTATCACTGCACCACCATGCCCCCCGTTACTCTTTATTTTTAAGTAACATTGTTTCAAGTATGTATACAGCGTTGTCTGATGCTACAGACTGCACAAAATATAACATTTAAAGCTCAGCCGCACAGTCAACGTGTTTGATTGGAGCCAACGAGTCAGACGGATAACGTTAGCCTTCCTTACTTAGCCTCTTAGCAGCTAGCAAACTGCTGTGAGTGACTGTGTAGCCTGTGTGTTTAAGAGTGAACCTACTGGTGCCCCCACGACCGCCAGCAACCGTGACATGGGTGTGTTAAAAAAATATGAATTAAATTAATATCATAAGCGTGTTTATGATTAGTCGACAAATGACTTGAACTAACGACCACTAGTGGAGCAGGAAAATCTGTGGTCGGGGGCAGCCCTACCTGGTTGGCTTGTGATTGGTCAGTTTGAACCTGAACGAGCCAAATAGAGAAATACAACACTAAGCTGCAGCCTGACTGTGTCAGGGTGGTTTAAATTCTCTTTCAGCAACAACACAAGTCTTTGGGAAAATCTGAATTGTTCTATTTTTTTGTATGAAAACAGTCAAATTTAAAGATATGAAATATTTCCATATTATATTTGTATTGGCCTTTAAAACCTCTCACACTCAGGGGTCATCTGTTCTCACTCACCTTCTGACTCCGAGTCGGCCCTCGCCGAAGCCGCCGAGGGCGGTCTGGGTGGGCGGGGCTTGGGAGTGGGCGGGGACATCCTCTTCCTGCCGACAAACTCCACGTACGTTCCCGGGAAGTCGCCTTTCTCCTGTCACCAGACACATTACACACATTATTATATTCACTTATCGGACAGAGAGCTGCGACATTATAGCGACAATAATACTGTATCAACAATTAATTTGATGGATACTGTGATCATGATTATTGATCAAGATCATTCGTCTGATATGGGGAACGACATCGTTCTGCTGCACTCTTTGCATAATATACAGTGGGACCACATGACATGTTTCAAGTACAGCTGCAACCATAAATTGATTATTCGATCAACAGAAAATTAATCACCAACTATTCTTATAATCGATTCATTGTTGAGACAGGGTATATGCACTCATGCAGGAATCCTGAAGTTAAATTCAACATCTTTGAAGACTTTTTCAAGACCTCTCAACGCCACTTTCTGTCACACCAGCAACAGACGTGTAAATCACAAGTTTCATCACGATACAATATTATATAGATTATTTGGACAACGATACGAGATTTGCTGATTTCACAAAGTCTGCCACGATACGATTTCCATTCAATTCAGGGGTCTGCGATCGATATGAGACGATATGCTCTTTTAACACAATCAGCACAACAGCTACACAATGTAATACCTCTCGATTGCAATTAAGACTTTTTAAGGGCCTTAATTTTCCCTAAATCGATTTTCAAGACTCCGCGGATACCCTGTGAGACTAATAAAAACAAATCTTGTTTCGTCTTCTTAAATGTGAATATTTTCTCGTTTCTTTAGTCTTCTGTGACAGTAAACTGATTCTCTTCAGGTTGTGGACTGTTGATCAGGAAGGACAAAAGAAGACATTTGAGGACGTCATCTTGGGCTTTGGGGAAAACGTGATTGACATTTTGTGACATTTTATAGACTCAACAACTAATCGATTAGTCTGGAAAATAATCGACAGATTAATCGATAATGAAAATATTAAATTAGTTCTATGATTATTGGAAAGGCTTTATTTTCCAGGTCCACAATTTACTAATAATTTCCTAGAAAGGACCTGATCATTTATGGGTTTTCCTGGAAAGCAGCATGGAGTGACGCAGCAGCTCCGCTCTGGATGCCTATGGGATCATGATTAATATGTCATTTGATCACATAGACACTCAACAATTGAGCCAAGAAAGCCGGATGCTGTTTGACATACTTAAAGTGGAACTGAACCCGTTCGTCACGTGCATAATGAGTCCGTTTCAGACTGAAAACATAGTTTGTCTAAGATGACAGGTTGAGAGGCGGGTTAAACGAGCCGTTTCAAATGTTCATTACCATTAAAACCGTGGTACCGTGATTACCGTGGTACCGTGCTTTGAAAAACATGGTAAGTACTGTCCATCATCAACCAAAGTTGGCAACCGTCTCCCAGATGCAAACGTGCAGCCTTGGAGAAACAATTTCAGTGGGTGTATCAATCCTTTTTGGGTCTGAGTTTTCAATATAAAACGTTGTAAAATGATTTCAGTGAGTCTCTCAGTACTTTTTGAACATTTTCAGCAATTCTTTACGAATACCATGATAGTACGACAACCGTGACCATTTTGGGCACGATAAGCGTGATGTGAAATTATCATCCCGTTACATCTCTAATCATGACATACATCGCTGTCTCGGACGCATTCGTCACCGTCGCGTTGTTGCAATATGTTTACTCACACCACAATGTTCCCAAAATAAATCCCTGTTGTCGGGTGACAGCCTCGTATCTCCGGCCTCGTTTTCATCTTTCCTCCACCTACAGAGCAGCATGTGATCCTTTAATCAAATGAATTTGAAAGATGAAAATGAGCTGAATTGGAGTTGGGGTTTATACATTCCTGCTTGGGATTGTCGCGGCGGCACCGCAGAGCCCTACGGCGAAGCTACGGCCACATTTCAACCAGGGGTGCACAGATCGATCGGCACGCAATCGATTTTGACCTCAAATATGCGATCGGCTGATTGCCGATATTTCTTTATATAATTTTTTTTTAATAAAAAAAAGCCCTACCACTAATCAGGCTTTCCAACGATATAAAATACAATACCAATTGGTATTATTAAAGGGGAGAAATAACCGACCGAAATAAAGATTAAAAACTTTTTTTGAGGAGTTTATATATCGGTGATCGGTAATCGGTGATCGGTCGATGATCGGTTGGGCAGGTATTTCCCATAGGCGATCGGCAATCGGTGGAAAAAAACGTGATCGGTGCACCCCTAATTTCAACAGAGACCTGATTCGCCGCGTTAACCCGGCGCTCACTCACCTGCGTGGTCTCGTTGAAGCCGGGCAGCCAGCCGATCTCTGAAGGCCTCTCCTCGGCTCCTCCGGAGAAGCCGAGGGCGAGCAGGGCTCCTCTGCTGACCAGCAGCATGTCTCCCACATGCAGGCTGATGTCCTCCTCCCTCTCCTTCTTGTAGTCGTACAGCGCGCGGTACTGAAAGCCCTCTGAGCTCATGCTGATGTGTTCAGATGGCTTATGGCCACAAAAACAGGGGTTTGAATTGAGAAAAATAAGAGTTTAGTCTTTGCCTGAGATTGCAGCGGGGATACACTGTGGAGAACCTGCACTGACTGAGCTGTGGGTCTCCCCGGTCTCCATGTCGGCTAGCGTGGGGTCATCCGTCCAGGAGGGGGCGCAGCCTGCCCGTCGCCGCCTCTCCGTTCATGAACAGCAGTCTGAGCAGAGGCAGAGGCATCTGGGCCAGCAGGGGGCGATCCACCTGCAACACCACAGCGGACGAAACGTTAACTATCAGGGCCCGGAGGGGACGATGTGGCAGAGAGACAGCAGACCAGAAACAAGACTGGACTCTCATACTCTGATATTTAAGCTTCTCAATATGGAGGTTATGATTTCATGTCACTTTTACACAGGAGAGTTGACAGTTTGGATCAAAGAGCGGGTTCTATATTGGGCCAAATAGGGGTATTTTAACACGTTCACTGCCATTGACGAGATATCTCGGCTTACAAAATCCAACGGTTGACTGCCAATGACGAGATATCTTGTCTTAAAAATAAAAAAAAATAAAAAAAAATTACGGTGGGACGTGGATCAACGCCCCCCACGTCTCCTATAAAATTATTGGAGCCACCGAACGTGTACAACCCATTCCACCGACCCACTAAGTGGCGACAGTGCTCTCCAAACTAGAAAAAGCAGAGCCAACTGCAGGGGAACGCGCGATGAAACCATTCTCATACAGTAAAATGGATTGGCGAAAACGCTTTCGCTTTCGCGCTGATTGCTGGCGGTGAGGGATTGCAAATTTGCATAATAGATTACGGGTGGAACACACTTTGAAACACGCAGCATAAATAAGACCAGAATCGCAAAAGCTTCATCAAAGCTCTCAACCGAAACCGCAAGAAACGAGCGAGCTCATCCAGACTTGCCCAGCGGCCGCCAGCAGACAGGCACAGCAGCAGCAGCAACAGAAACGAGCTTGTGACACGCCCGCTGCAGCCAAGAAGACACACACGGAGGGAGGAGTTTGAAGGAGAGGGGTGTTTCCTGCTGTTATGGAGGAAATTACTGTTCAAAACTATTGTTTAGATGTCTGACGTCTTACTGATGCCAAAAATGAATGGTTAAAGTGACTGTTCTATCGAATTTCACAAAAAGCTATTTATCTCAGCTTAAATTTTCAGACGCTGAAACCATGCTGTATTCAAGTGCTAATGCCTACATAACTACTAACTCTACAAACTAACTCTTTTAGACAGAGAAAGCACACATTCTATTAGTTCTTTTTAGATATTTTGTGTTCACAAAATCTTAGCAGAAAAGAATCCTCAGGTCTTGAAAGATGAGCCAGAATCCTCAAAAAAAAACCTCTGGCAGAAGCTACCTACAGTAAAAAAAAACGGCTGGCAGTGAATGTGTTAACATAAGACAAACAACTCCAAAACAGAATGAAATAAACCACAAATATGAAATATTATTAACAACAACAACAAGAACAAAAAGATCATGTGCAATATTAGAAGTGTATGAATTGAGTTAAACTTCTGCGTCATCTAATTAACAACATGCTAGCTAGCAATGATGTAGAATGACTATTTTATCCATAGTTTCACTGTTATCACGTCACCCACAATGGCGATAGTCATGAAATTGTGGACAAATTAATCGCATAATTTGACAATCAAATTTCAGATTTGGGTCTGACAGACAATCTCATCAAAGGTAGAATCACTACTTTAGAAGAATAGTATAGTGAGTTCCAGTAAAGCCATCAACAACAATACAGTATCACTCTGTAACTCCACTCAATCTAAAGTAAACGATTTGCTAAATCTGCATCATGTTGACATTTAGCAGGCTACAGTCAGATGAACAACACAAAGTGTGTCTTACTCTGGACATTCAAAACTATTCACTTGATCAAATAGTTTACAGTTAGGCGAGGTAAACAGTGGAAAGAGGAGAAACACGAGAAACAAGAGAATATAAAAACATGTATTTCACTGCTCACAACGTCAAGGAAGCATTTGTGTTTTACACTTCTGCAAATAATCCTAAATACAATTAACTATACAAGGAAATGAACAGGCTATTAGTTTAGTGTGACATGGCACACGGACACGCGCACACACACAGAGGAAACGACAATGCATGCGGATGCTACATGCTAGGCTGCAGCTAGCTCGTCTCGTCTCGTCTCATCTCGCTGTCTCACCTTGTGTGTTTATTTTATCGTTGAGCGGACAGGCGGACGGACGCCATGACGGAGCGGTGACCGGAAACGACCTTCACACGCGCTCTCCCTGCGATATATTCCGTTAGTTTATCGATTATTTCCCAGTGAAACACGCTCGAGCTTTAGCTGTCTGGCTTTAGCTGAGACTTCTGTCAAGATCCCAAAATCCAGACGACTTCCGGTCTTGATTGTCAAAATAAAAGCATTGTTGTCGAAAATAATGCTTTTCGTGTTTAAAAAGCACCAACGTAAAAACAACGAGTATATTTAAAGGATAATCTGTAGTAAGCGAAAATATCTTTACCCCCAAACTATCGTTTAAAACCATATCATTTCCTTGGAAATAGGGGTTTATGTAATAGTGTAAAGCAAAAAGAATAATAAATAAAACTTCCGGTCATAACTTTCAAAATACTGTCCTTTTTTATGAACATAGGGTGCAACATATCTGCGGATAGCGAAGCAAAGATCAAATAAATAACAGATTTGCAGGATGATCTGTGACAAATGAGAATACAATTGCAGGTTTTCCACCCAAAACCTCCCTTCCACTTAGGTCACATACTGTATTGTACTAGGGATCTTTACAGATCAGAGATTTCCACCTACAACCAACAGGGCAGGGGGGCAGGGCCGCGACGTCACATCCTGTAACCTAGATTTTAATGCAGCGAGCTGCTGTCAAAAGAAAAGCGGAGAGCCATGCAACAAAAGAGTGGGGGGTTACACACTGTATTCATACGTCCCCCATTCAGTCTGCCCATATTCAAGGATGCATTTGAAAGTGTGTGTGGCACTCAATTTCCACACGGAAAAGACTGACAGCAGATACAAATATAAAACCTTTATTCGTCCATAGCACAGACAAGCGAGTCAATAAAAAAATACAGATTTTAAACAGAACAATACATGATTAAGTTAATAAATATGCAATCTAGACGAGAAATTGGCACAAACAGCAAAATGCTTCCATGGTTTTGTTTCTCTCAATTCCAGTCATTCAGGAAGTGGATTATCATGAACACTGATACGTTTGTGGCATAAGAATCTCACTAACAATCTGCTGTGTCTCCAGGCTGCACGCTTCATCATCGTACAGTGAATTTGCTTTCCACATTTAAAGGATCAATGTAGCATTTAGTGGCATCTAGGGGAGAGGTTGCAGACTGCAACCAACTGAATACCCCTCCATGTCGGAGAACATACGGAGCCGGCCGTAAAGGCCCTCTCTAGAGCCGTGTTTGGTTTGTCCATTCTGGGCTACTGTAGAAACACAGCGGTGCAGCATGGCGGGCTTCGTGGAAGAGGACCAGCTCCCTATGGGGATATAAAGGGCTCATTGTCATGTAAGAAAAACACGATTCTTATCTTATCTTCAGGTTGACTCATTAAAAAATACTTGAATAACATTCCATTCCATCCGCTAGCTGCCACTAAATTCTACACACTGGACCTTTAATAAAAGTGTTCTTAGCGGTCTGTTGAGATCAGACGCTAAAACTGAAATTAATCTATTTTCTTCCTGAGATCATGGAGACTCAAACGTGTGATCACAGTATCTATATAATAAGGTGAGGGGTTGCTCAACTGCGTGTGCAAAGTGCACTGCATGCCAGTTGAGCAGGCGACATTTTCTGGACTCTCTGGTTCAGTTGCTGCCCCCTACAGGCTGAAGACGTTGCCCAGCCGGTGGACAGACAGGCTGATGCTCCCCGCCAGCCGCAGCTCGTCCTTCAGGAAGTGTCCGACCGGCTCGCAGAAGCGCAGGTCGCAGAACACCCAGATCTCCGCCAGGGGGCGCTGGATGTTGGCGTTGCAGGTGGGCAACATGGAGCTCTGCACCGCACGGCTCACCAGCCTCCACACCTGAGCGGACGAGGAGAGAGAGAGGAGGAAGAGTCATCCATTTACAGTTTGATCAGAACACACCACACCTGAGCGGACGAGGAGAGAGAGGAGGAAGAGTTTCATCAGAACACACCACTCCAAAAGTGTCCGAAACACGCGTTTTGTTTTGCACCCGCAATGATTCAAATTCTCGTCACTTACGTCAAATGGGCGCGCGAGGCTGCGTGCGCAGAACGAGTTTTAGATTTTCAGCCTAAGAAAGTGCTCAGAATGAGCGTTTACATGATGAAATTGTATCCATCAAACGGATTCCTGTCGGGATGAAATTTGATTCAGAACGAGCCAGTTTATAGACCCCTTGTGTGATTGCAAATAGTGATGATGTAATTTCATGGGCGGAGCCGAACTGGTGGCAGAAAGTGACAGCTAGCCGTTCAGCTGTCATCGGAATATGGAAGATCATTCCGGACGCCTTCTCCGCGTATTTTAACTCATTGAGTGCCAATGACGTCTAAAGACGTCAATTCAAATAGTAAGGTAGAGTGCCAATGACGTCTAAAGACGTCAATTGCGTTTTTTGACGGTGGGACGTGGATCAAAGCCTGATGCATCTCCTGTGAAAGTATGGTGGATGTTGAAGGTGTACAAGCTATTTTACGGACCCATTAGGTGGCGATAGTGCTCTCCAGATTAGAGAAAGGTGAGGAAAAACAGCAGAAGAAGCCCCGTGATGAAACGGAAACCGATGTTGGAGCCAGAGCCATATAGATTGCTCTGGCTGGAGCTAACGTTAGCTGCGAACAGCAGTCAATCCGCTCCCACAACTGAGCCCCTCTGTCTCTGCTGCATAGTTTCTCCACACGATTAGCCGCCAGAAAAGCAGCACCCGACGCCGAAGGGCCCAACCATTCTCAGCAGTCTGGTTTGGCTTTTCGGTGTCGCGCTGGGAGCCGGTGCACAAAAACGGAGCGCTCCGAAAATAGAGGGGGGGGAGGGGGGGGGGGGGGCACGCAGAGCACGCAGAGCAGCATACAACATCCAGACAGCAGGACAGGATTAGCAAACGCAAGCTAGAATATCTGATGCCCACCAGCAGTAAATCAAGAACAGCAAGAAGCTGCAACCAGCAGCGCACGCAGGGGCCAGCGCTGCTGGTTGCAGCCAAAAAAATATTATTTGGCCAAACAAAATTCCTTTGTTTTCACTCTTTTATTGAAGGAAATTATTTTTGAGGTGTCATTACATCAGAAAATATTAGCAATGAGTCAATGATGTGCTTGAAATGCTTCCTTTCACAAAAGGCTGAATAACTCAGGTTCTAGAAAAAAAGTGGCTGTTTTTGGTCAAATCAAGCTATCTTCTCCGGCTCATAACTAAAGAACGGAAAATGGGATCAATAAACTTTTTTTTGCAGGTGATAGAAGAGAGTCTCATCGTTATTTGTGCGTGTTCAGTCTTTACATAGTAATTATTAAAGAAATTATATGACTGTTTTAAAATGCATTGCGGCCTATGTGGCACAGTACAGCACCTTTTGCCCAAGGGCCGTGGCACTCAAAGTGTTAATGGTTTGCCAGCAAAAGGCAGGTTAGCTTGTAAACACAAGTAAGCTAACTCTTAGCAATGGGTGAGGTTTCCTGACCCGTACTCACCGTCAGGATGGGTCTAGGATCCAACTAAATGGCCAAAGTCACAGTCACATCTTCATATACCAGTGGAAGAGCCCAGCGTCTATACAGCACAAGACGATCGTTTTCACTTATTCCGGGGATGTTGCTAGTTTCATTCCTACGCGCAGAGAGTATTAAAGGCAAGAGTCGAAATGTCTTTGAAAAACAGCGCTGCCGCCATTTTGGCCTGGGGGGGGGGGGGGGGGGGGTGCCTCCTTGGCCAATGGGACAACAGCACAGAACCATGACAGCCAATCAGAGGTGTCTCCTTCAGGCCAAAATGGTGGATTTGCTGTGCGCTGATGTTGCAATGGCCCAACTTATTAACCTGCGGTTCTTATCAATGTAAGTTCTGTGCTACTTGTTTCCTCTGATTTTCTGCCACCAACAAACTGCAGTGATGTCCCACTCCAAACTGCTCTATTGGAGCGTTAGAGGTGTTAACATGAGGCACTTTTATTCCGGTTGGAATAAAAGGCTTTATGGTTACATGAGACGTTTCATTCTGAATTAAATCATTCAGAAGGAAGCTTGCCAGTGTTTACACTGAGCGCTAATATAACAACCGCATTATAGTATTATATACATGATATTATATTATATACATTATAGTACGTAATCAGAATAAAAGTTTCTGACATGAATCCAGCACCTGCTGTCTGTTATTTCTTTACCATTGCTTTCTGATTAAGCAAACGGTTTTATTTAAAAAAAAAATACAGACGACTCCATAAGTGCCAGAAAAAGACGTTTGATTGAGTCCATTTGTAATGTTCACCGCTGTAAAGCAAAACAGGCCCGGGGAGGCGGAGTCAGCAGCACTTGTGATATAACAACAGACAGGCTACCGAGCACCACGGGGTTAACAGCACATCCATTCAGATTCTCACAGGAAAAACCAGTTCTTGACGTTGCTTACGTTAAGCACGCACGAGCGTGTGCGGACAGAGGTGAGATCAAGAAAGTGATCTGAATGTGAACGACCAGATTATATTATTATTAGGCTATACGTCATTTCTTATTCTGTTTGGGCTTCGGGTTAGCAGCCACTGACCTGTTCGATGTCTGAAGGTGCACAGTTGTGCTGGCAGATCACCCACTTGGCCCTCTGGTGGAGGTGCAGCCTGTGGCTCGACACCGTCTGATGGAAGCGCTCCGACAGCGACGGCGAGCTCGGCGCCAAAACGCCTTTCTGTGCGAGGACGCTCCACGACCTCCGGACCACGCCCGGACCACCGCCCTCTTTCTGCTTCTGCACTTCTTTCTCTGGAGAGAGTTCAGAGATCTCCCGGGCAGAGAGCGAGGCCAGGGGAACGCGGGGCGGAGACGCGGGGATGGAGACGCCATCCTTGGGGTTTTGTCGTTTTCCCGCCAGGGCGCCGGGCGCCGTTCGGACGCAGATTGTGGCCGGGGGAAGATGACGCCATCTTTCGCAGCCGTCTTTGGGCTGCGGTGGTAGTCTGTTTGCTGGGGGGCGTTGAGTCAGCGCTGCCTGGGTGTGAGGGTCACAGGTCAGAGGGCCATCTTTGTCTTGTTGTAGTGTTGCTGGTGACCGGCTCTGAGCAGAGCTCCAGGTCGCATCCAGGAGTCTGTCAGAGACTGGAGAGTCCTGCTGGGTTCCCTGGACGACAGCTAGGACCAATAAATAATAAGCCTAATATCAGTACAACAACAACAACAAGGATAAAAGAACAAAACAAAAACACACACATATATATATATATATATATATATATATAAAAATTTACATCCAACAATGACTGAAAAACTTTTTAAATATATATATATATCCCCAAGTTTGTATCCCCCATTTTATCCCCCATTAGTGCTAAGTCACCTGACAGGGCTTCACCGGTAGGACATAGCACGTGGGAGGATCACGCATTCACGCTATTCCGACGAGTTCCCCTCCCTCCAAACAGGCGCCCTTAATGACCAGAGGAGGCACCACATCAGCAACCAGGATATTGCATGTTTTGGTGAAGGGGGTTGCAAATGGACTCATGCAAACTCCAGACAGAAAAGATCTGTGACGGGCCGGCGTTCAAACCCAGGACCTTCTTGCTGTGAGGAAATCAGTGCTAACCACTGATCCACCGTGCCGTCCAAATCTTTATACAAGTGTGAAGGGGCCTTAAGAATCTAGGGTGAACTCTCCTGTCCTCTCCTTTTAGAATCAGCGCCCTTAATGACCAGAGGAGGCACCACATCAGCAACCAGGATATTGCATGTTTTGGTGAAGGGGGTTCCTATATGAAGGAAACCCCCCGGGAGGCACGGGGAGAACATGCAAACTCCACACAGAAAAGCCCTTTTTGACAACCCCACCCGGGCGGTGGGCACTCGAGGACATGCGGACGGGCACGCATTCCTTCAGCGCTCACAGCGTCCCAGGTGGGAATCGAACCCAGGACCTTCTAGCTATGAAGCGACAGTGCTTACCACTGCACCACCGTAGCCCCCGACTGAAAAAGGTTTTAATGAGAAATATTTAAGTTGGCTCTCCCTTTAAAGATCCCCTCTCGACAGGTTTTAAGATGTTTACAAAATACTCTACTTTGAATAATAATTTGTGTCGATATGGCTTTTCCACACAAAAAGTTCAGTCATCTTATCTTGTAAAAAATTACATCTACTCCTATTCCTTCATTACAAATTCTACAATCTTCAAAAAATAGTTCCTGCTGGACACAAGATGTGTCCTACTTCACAGTCAAGTCCTCAGTGTATGTAGCCTACACTGTATGTAGCCTACACTGTATGTAGCCTACACTGTATGTAGCCGACACTGGAGACTTCAAGTTTCCACATCACACTTTTGTGAGTTGAATATTGGACAGGGATAGAGAGCCGCAGGAACGAGTCCGGAAATCATCGATGCTAACACTCCTGGTTCTTCACTGTTTTCGCCTATGGGATTTCTGAATGGGTTTTTGGCGCGATGCTTCTAATAAGGTCTCTGGGCAACGCTTAAGCTTAATCAAACGCGAACCACTGTTTCGTAATATCATCTTCACACACGAGGACCACTTTTATGAGTTTTGAAGCTTTTACGTGCCGTTAAAAGGGCGGCTAGCTAGCAAACGGCTAAATGAGACTACACTGTTGAGTCAACGGGGATATTATACGTCAATAACGTCACCACTTCAAAGGACGAACACGGAAATTCTCTTTCCCTCACCTGGTTCAGCCCGTTCAGCCCGGGGTAATCAGTGCACACATCAACAACAGTCCAGGTTGAGTGCTGACGTGACGTGGAAGCCTATGCAACAGTGTGTAGTTCTGGATTAGCTTAGCTCGAGCTTTTTACTTCTAGGGCTCGCATTTACGCCACAAAACTCATGAAAGTGGTCCTCATGTGTGAAGATTATCCGACTGAACTCTGGTTCGCGTTTGATTAAGCTTGCGTTGCCCACAGACCTTATTTGAAGCATCGCGGCAAAAACCCATTCAACAATCCCATAGACAGAAACAGTGAAGAACCAGGAAGTCCGGGACTTCCGCGTTCTGACTACAAAAATACATCATCTCTGCGGCTCTCTATTGGCTTCCAAACTAGTTGTGACGTCACAAAGCATGCTCATAGGCCCGCCCCTAAAAACAGGATTTTCAGCGAGCACAGAGAAACGTTCCACTTTCAGCAGATGAATGTGAACGTACAGCAGAAACAGGCTTGTAGTGTCAAACTCTGCACACATATTCATTCTGCACAATGAAGCTCAAACAGTCAACTCAACCAACAACAAGGAAAAGCAGGGTTGCCACTCTTTTGTAACGATAGATTTCAAGCACTATTCAAGGACAAATTATTTCAAAAATATTGGGGGAATAAAGCTTAATTTATACTTATTATAAAGTGTCGCTCAGCACATGGTCGCAGACGAAAAAGAAAGTGTCGCTCATGGTGTTGCATTTATACTTCAGAAGACGTTCGCCTCGGTTCAACGGTCACGTGACACTCGAACGCTATAAGCAGCTGCAGACAGCCGAGAGAAGAGAGGGAACGGAATGCACAGTGAAACCACCTCGGAGGCAAGATGTAACGTACTTGGCTGCAGTCGCATATAAACGACACACAACCACACAACTCACCTCCTCTCTCTCTGGGAAATTGGTCACGACGTTCTTTGTGATTTTCACGAAGTCATACATCAAGGACAGGCTGATAAAAATAGCGGGGACACGTTCATTCATTTCAATCGAGTGAAAACTAGCGGGTGGACCCCAACCAAAACAAGGAAGCGCGTGCCGTCTTTATAGCCAATCAGACTTGCGCGATACTATGACGTAGTCAGCGACACTAGACATTTCACCAGGTAGCAGACACTGCTCGCCGACACTTGAAAGTGTCGACTCAAGTCCTCATTTCTGTCGGCGACCGTTTCAAAAGTGTTGGCAGACGAAGCATAAATTGGGCTTAATTCAGAGATGTTCACATATACCTAGACTCAGCTCTCAGTCTTAATCCGTTTCACTACCGTAAGACTGAGAATATTATTATTTAAATATTTTCATAACGTTAGGTGGTGCTGTTGGAAGCCTTGCATCGGAGAACCAATCATGAGTGTTGTGGGCGGGCCTGCTTTCTGGGGGCAGTGACGCTCATGCAGAACCGGCGTTGTCGCGTTTGCGGAGAAACATATTAATCACTTAGAAACAAACATAACCTGTTAATAGGACATGTTTCATCCGGCCCCGGCGGCTAGAGGTCTTTCCCCCAGCGATAAGCCCGACTCCCGAGGCTAACGTTACAGAGCCTGCTGATGACTTCACAGTAGCAAGCGGACCACTTCCGGGTAGGAAAAATGATTGTAAAATAAACAACAGGTATAAACTCACTTTGCAGCACATCAGCACTATATTGGAACTATGAAACATTGCATTGCCGCTACCAAATAAAATTCTAATAATAAATGTAGGCATGTCTGCTGCCGGCCGTTCTCGCCGGACTCAATGAACCAGATTTGGAACAGTAAATTCCCACACGTTTGGTGGTTAGGTGGCGCTGTTGGCGCCAAACGTCTGAAAACCGAGACTAACGTACATATACCTCGAATACGTATACCTCGAATGCAAATTTGTTTGCAGTCATGCTTACACATTGGATTTAATCAAGCTTGGACCAGCAATTTTTAGATGACGGAGCGCACAAAGCTCAAACTCAGAGATTCCGGCAGGCTAAATTCAAGCACTTTTTTAAGGACCTCTCTATAAATTCAAACACTTTCAAATACTTTATTTTTTTAATTCAAGTACTTTGCAGGCCCGTGGCAACCCTGAAAACAGTGAGTGGAGTGACCTGAGCTGATGATGGGTGGCGGTCTGGAGGGTCTGATGGGCGGGGGGCGGTCTGCGGCGGGGGGGAACCAGGGTGCGAAGAGGGGAGGAGGCCGGCAGGGGAAGTGCTCCAGAGTCCGCTCCGTGCTCTCCAGCAGGCCGGCCAGCAGAGCAGAGCCGGGCCGATAGTGCAGAACCACATCTTCCATCCAGCCCGGGCCGGGGTCATGTAATCGCCCTCCTCCTCAGCATGACGCTGGGGGTTCGATCGCAGGCCACTGAATTGAATCAAAAGCATATGGTGGTAAACTTTGCTATATCAGCAAATCATAGCGTTGTCCAAAGAATCGATAATATCGAATCGTGATTAAACTTGCGACTTAGAACCCCGTAACTGACAGATGCGAAGAAGAGTGGAGTGTAACACAGCACAGAAGAAGAGTGGAGTGTAACACAGCACAGAAGAAGAGTGGAGTGTAACACAGCACAGAAGAAGAGTGGAGTGTAACACAGCACAGAAGAAGAGTGGAGTGTAACACAGCACAGAAAGGAATCACTAGACTACTAGACTAGAAAACACAAAGTCTGTCTTGGTGATGATGGTCAAACTCAAAGCCCGGGATCCAAATCCGGTCCGGCACCTCATTTTATGTGGCCTGCGAGACCTAGCAAAGAATACAATTTGCGCAATACAATTTTTCCTATAATTCTGCTTTCAGAGCTAGTTATTAATTATTACAAAAAACCAATAACAATCGAATCAGAGATTCGACACTTCTGCATGTTGTTCTCTGTCTGTGTTGGAGGAAAACGTCTCACACACAGAGAGAAGAGCTTCTGTAAACTACAGCTACACTGCCCCCTGCTGACTAAATGACATGATGGTTGCGAGTGAGACCATGAAATGGTGTACATAGTTTTTCATGCCATGGTCCCTGTAGATCATAACATAATGCCACTTTATGTATGTTAGCGATGTTCTTCTGCCGTTTGCTTTGTGATACACTGACATTACCATTCCATTCATGCCAATAAAGCTTTCTAAAATTTATCATATAATGGTGAGATAGAGGGAGAGGTGTGTGAGAGAGCGAGAGTATATAATATAATCTGTTGTTATTAATGATATAAAGATGCAGCCAATCTTTATTTTAACTGTATTTACATCTTATCTGATGGTCTGTAGAATACAGAAAACTGTAAAAGAAAAGAAAGTGGGTTCCCAGCTGTTGTGGGACCAGCTAGCTGACAGGGCTAAACACAGCTAGCTTAGCTAGCCAGCTCGAAAACCTACAAAGCCTAACTGCTGATGTTTATCTGCTCTGCTCAGATGACGCAGTAATGTGTCAAAGATTGAGATTAAAAACAATCCATCATTTAAAATACCAACCTTCAGATCTGTTGCGACCTGCTGCTCTCTGCAGTCGTGTCAACAAGGAGTTGACTTGCTAGCTAGCAAGCAAGCAAGCATACAACACGGAAGCAGAGTGCGCGTCACGTCTCCCTTCGTGGCCTCTCGCGATAGTTGAGGGATGTTGACGTTTTGTGTGGAGTTTGAGACTTGTATTGATAGTGATGCAGTTTTGTCCTTAAGTCCATTTTAAATCCATCACTGAACACACATTTGATCCATTCACAGAGAGGAGTCTGCCAGACCCTTCAC
Source organism: Poromitra crassiceps (assembly GCF_964638095.1). Classification (NCBI taxonomy): domain Eukaryota; kingdom Metazoa; phylum Chordata; class Actinopteri; order Beryciformes; family Melamphaidae; genus Poromitra; species Poromitra crassiceps. The sequence goes on along the minus strand of NC_139631.1, from coordinate 43,853,274 downwards.
ACTTTAGAGCTATAACTATAAAAAGATTTATATAGAATACCGGTACAGGCGGTTCTATAATATTACAGCTGTTCACTCTACAACTAGTATATATTCAATAGCCATTAAGTTATGTTTTATTTATCCCCATGGGGAAATTCATCCTCTACTTACTAGGAACCTTCCTAGAACTAGGAGCAGTCACAGTGCAGCGCCCGGGGACCAACTCCAGTTCTTTTGCCAGTGCCTTGGTCAGGGACACTGACAGGAGCATTGTCTTTTGGTGGCCGTGGGAGGAAACCGGAGCACCCGGAGAAAACCGACACGAACACACCCACACGAACACGGGGAGAACATGCAAACTCCAGACAGAAAAGATCTGGGACGGGCCGGTGTTCAAACCCAGGACCTTCTTGCTGTGAGGAAATCAGTGCTAACCACTGATCCAAATCTTTATACAAGTGTGAAGGGGCCTTAAGAATCTAGGGTGAACTCTCCTGTCCTCTCCTTTTAGAATCACATGGAAAAGATCAGACAACATTCTGTTCTAAAGAACAACTCGGGAACTTTTTAAATGACTTTACTTTTACTGCATTAGACTTTGACTCCATTACTTACACTGCTACTAAAGTAAAACATCAGCAAACTAACTATACTACTGGGGTCAGATGTTATAGTACGGTTTCCCTAGTTTGCCTAATAAGATTTAAGGTAAATCCAATGTGATCAAATGAATCAAACCATCTTAAAGAAATGACACCAATGTAGCCCAGTAGTTTGTCAATAGGACATTTTATTCATACGTCCGTTGTCTTTTTTCAAATTACATTATACTTGCTGAGATGACCACCGGCTGCAGCCTGGACAGCTAAAAATGACAGCTGTACTACTTTTAAGCAATTTTTTGTTTCTATTTTTTCTATTTTTTTTAATGTTTTTTTTTTTTTTTTATTACCTTGCAACGGAAAAAAGCACATATGCGATGAGATGTGGTGTGGTGATGTCAGGTAGGTCGGTAGGTTATATTGCTGGTCTAAAAAAGAAAAGAAAAAAGAGGAAAAAACCCTTTGCGGCGCACATTGTACATGTTGTAAAAGGATCAGAATATGGCACATTTGGTCCACGTTGGTAGTTTTTATCATCTCATTTTCAAACATGTATTAAACAAAAGAAAAAAACAATATATCTTAAACAGCTCATTGTAAATGTGTTTCTTTTTTCCCCAGAAGCACACAGCATTAATGACAGCATACTGAAAACACGACTGTGGGGCAGGGCTTGGGTTTCTCTTTTTGTTAAAAACATCTGTTCGGCCAAATCACGTGTTTCTACTCTCCCTGGTACAGTATCATTATCGTCTTCTTTCAATCCGAGGGGGGCGGAGCTTCGTGGATGATCGACGGGGATGGCTTTGGACATTCACAGGAAGTAGTCAGGAGTGCGTCTGGTCACATGGGGCTCACCGCGGCGAGGGGCGGGGTCAAACTGAAGGCTGGGGGGAGGGGGGAGAAAGGTTCATTAGTTCGGTCAATTGTTAATTATACTAGAGCTTCCTGCTCACTGCTTATTCATTTGTTTTTTTCTATGCAGAGAAATTCTGCATACTAATTATGCCTTTAAGTTAGCCACTAACTTTTCACTTCTGGCCAAGGAACAAGACAAATCTGCAGTTTGGCTAACACTGGCACATTTACATTGATGTTGATTAATGTGCATTGTCATTGTAAAAACAACTGAAAACTAGGGATGGGCAACGAATTTCGAATTTTTGAATTATCGTTTTTATGATCAAGATCGACTTTTATTATTGAAAGTCAAAAATCTTAAAAAAAATATATATATATATTTATATATATATTTTACCCGCGTCTGTTTCTTTAAAGTCGAGGTGAACCAGGACGGAACGCACTAGCACGAGCGTCGGAGACTGAAAACCAATTGAGAGGCGGACCATATACGGTGTCGATTTGATTTGACAATTCTGTCGACTGGCTTTGGTCAATCCTGGCGTCTTCCACCCCCAAATCCAGTGGGATTCAGCGTGTTGTCGTGCTACGCGAGTGGGATCCGCGGAGTACCAGGCAGCCAGCTGCTTCGTGCAGAGCGAACGGACAATCCGATGCATGGGTGCTGCCCGCCCGCCTGGAATCTCCGAGGATAACCACGCTCTCAAGCGCGCGCCATTCTTTGCATTCTTAGAAATTATAGTTTTTGTTTTTTGTTCATGTTTCATACAATTGGCCAAGTTAGTAGTTAGTGGGATAGGAATTCTACCAGATGACAGGCACTAGGCGCCATTTTCTACTTCATTTGGAAGAGAAAATTATCCTGAAATGAAGATTTGATTGACAGCTGCATGACTGGTTGAAATGGGGTAGAAATTTGATAGTACTAGGGGACGTCAGCAAACTGTAGATTGCTGTTATCAATGAAATCTTGAAAAATGACTTGATGATGTGAAAAAGTGTGAAAAACTAAAGAAATTATATTTTTGTGATTTTTTTTGGCATGCATTATTAAATAGGTGCACTGCATACCCAGGTATTTGAATTAATAGAAAAGAAAAGTCATTTTTGGGTTCAGCTCGACTTTAAGAACAGCGTTTGTCTATGTGATGTTGCTGTAGGAGCTGCGCAGTGCACACTGGAGCAGAACGGCTCTGGGCTCTCAGCAGTGCAGAACTCGGTAGTTCTAGAAACGCTACAAATGTAGTAGAAATGGTCTTAAACTGTCTATATTACAGCAACACTCAGCCACAAGGAAAAGGCTTCAAGGCTTGTTACTGCATGAAGAAAAGCTGATATTCTGTCTACTGTTCCCTGAGACATCTCGGCGCTACGCTAATTTTGCTAGCGGCTAATAAAGGTCTGGCTGCCTATTAACAATAAGAGTTCCAAAGTCACCCCCTCTCCCTGCCCATGGGATTTCATCCGTTATTCATTTTTCCATAGACCTTGCATAAAATGCTTATAAAAATTGTTTTACTTGGTCAACCCAAGTGATTCAGCTATACTTAGAATCAGGGAAGACCATGTAAAATTTGACTAGCAATTTTGTGAAAGTGAATTTCGACTAAAAGTCGACCTTGGCCCAGAGACTTTTGACTAGTGTTCTTGCTAGAAATGCCCATCCCTCCTGAAAACTGAATCTCTTTTGGAAGGAAACTATCGTGTTAAAACAAACAACACTGGAAACAAACTACAGTACATTACAGTGTGTCTGGATTTGGCTGCTGGTACATTATAACAGAACATATACAAATAGATATACACAGAAGAGACATGCCAGTCCATCATGTTGGATGAAGTTACAGAACTGGAGTCGGATTTGTTTCGATACCAAAACTCTGTCCAATAAACAGCTGCTTCCGAGTCATGTGACTGGGAGTTCTGATATCACTGGAATGCAGTGTTACACTGATTTTCACATGGTGGTGGTGTTAGATTACATGTTTTATGTATGTACGTACGTACGTTGTATGTCTGTCTGACTGTATGTATCAATAAGTACATTAACATAAAAAAATATAGTATACAGTTAGTTACATTATTGAATACCGGTACTATGTACGGGATAGTGTATATATGACAACAATTATTGTCATATATATACATAATTGTTATGTATTACTATATGACTAGTGTTTTATGTATGTGTGTATGTATGTACATATACATGTGTGTGTGTGTGTGTGTGTGTGTGTGTGTGTGTGTGTGTGTGTGTGTGTGTGTGTGTGTGTGTGTGTGTATATATATATATATATATATATGTGGATATTTCTATAGCATGTGTTGTTATACAAGTATAAATATAATAATTTAGTATTGTGGAAAAGGGGTGGGGGTTAATAAGTTATACTTCTTCTTCTCACTCCTTTTCGAATATGTCTATATTTGTTACCCCTTCATCTTTATTTCACAGTACTATTTCAATCGACTTGTTAACGTGTAATTTTGAAGGCCCTGTATATTGTCTGTTTTGTTTACATACATATTCGAAATAAACATGACAAACAAACCGTGTTAACACTGTATCCAAATGCTCTACAGAAACTGAACTTACAAAGAGTATTTGAGGGTGTCGTCCAGTTCCATGATGGCCGCCTGGTTTCCACAGCGGTAGCAGTAGTTGGGAGCACTGAAGATGGTCACCACGTTCTTATCATGGCCCCAGTTATAACCCTGTGGGACACCAACATGTCAGGTTAGACTGCTGTGTGGGGCCGATAGCGTGTGCTGCTCAGGTTAGACTGCTGTGTGGGGCTGATAGCGTGTGCTGCTCAGGTTAGACTGCTGTGTGCTGCTCAGGTTAGACTGCTGTGTGGGGCCGATAGCGTGTGCTGCTCAGGTTAGACTGCTGTGTGCTGCTCAGGTTAGACTGCTGTGTGGGGCCGATAGCGTGTGCTGCTCAGGTTAGACTGCTGTGTGCTGCTCAGGTTAGACTGCTGTGTGGGGCCGATAGCGTGTGCTGCTCAGGTTAGACTGCTGTGTGGGGCTGATAGCGTGTGCTGCTCAGGTTAGACTGCTGTGTGGGGCTGATAGCGTGTGCTGCTCAGGTTAGACTGCTGTGTGGGGCTGATAGCGTGTGCTGCTCAGGTTAGACTGCTGTGTGGGGCCGATAGCGTGTGCTGCTCAGGTTAGACTGCTGTGTGGGGCCGATAGCGTGTGCTGCTCAGGTTAGACTGCTGTGTGGGGTCGATAGTGTGTGCTGCTCAGGTTAGACTGCTGTGTGGGGCCGATAGTGTGTGCTGCTCAGGTTAGACTGCTGTGTGGGGCCGATAGCGTGTGCTGCTCAGGTTAGACTGCTGTGTGGGGCCGATAGCGTGTGCTGCTCAGGTTAGACTGCTGTGTGGGGCCGATAGCGTGTGCTGCTCAGGTTAGACTGCTGTGTGGGGCCGATAGCGTGTGCTGCTCAGGTTAGACTGCTGTGTGGGGCCGATAGCGTGTGCTGCTCAGGTTAGACTGCTGTGTGGGGCCGATAGCGTGTGCTGCTCAGGTTAGACTGCTGTGTGGGGCCGATAGCGTGTGCTGCTCAGGTTAGACTGCTGTGTGGGGCCGATAGCGTGTGCTGCTCAGGTTAGGCTGCTGTGTGGGGCCGATAGCGTGTGCTGCTCAGGTTAGACTGCTGTGTGGGGCTGATAGCGTGTGCTGCTCAGGTTAGACTGCTGTGTGGGGCCGATAGCGTCTGCTGCTCAGGTTAGACTGCTGTGTGGGGCCGATAGCGTGTGCTGCTCAGGTTAGACTGCTGTGTGGGGCTGATAGCGTGTGCTGCTCAGGTTAGACTGCTGTGTGCTGCTCAGGTTAGGCTGCTGTGTGGGGTCGATAGCGTGTGCTGCTCAGGTTAGATTGCTGTGTGGGGCCGATAGCGTGTGCTGCTCAGGTTAGACTGCTGTGTGGGGCCGATAGCGTGTGCTGCTCAGGTTAGACTGCTGTGTGGGGCTGATAGCGTGTGCTGCTCAGGTTAGACTGCTGTGTGGGGTCGATAGCGTGTGCTGCTCAGGTTAGACTGCTGTGTGGGGCCGATAGCGTGTGCTGCTCAGGTTAGACTGCTGTGTGGGGGTGATAGCATGTGCTGCTCAGGTTAGACTGCTGTGTGGGGCCGATAGCGTGTGCTGCTCAGGTTAGACTGCTGTGTGGGGCTGATAGTGTGTGCTGCTCAGGTTAGACTGCTGTGTGGGGCTGATAGCGTGTGCTGCTCAGGTTAGACTGCTGTGTGGGGTCGATAGCGTGTGCTGCTCAGGTTAGACTGCTGTGTGGGGCTGATAGCGTGTGCTGCTCAGGTTAGACTGCTGTGTGGGGTCGATAGCGTGTGCTGCTCAGGTTAGACTGCTGTGTGGGGTCGATAGCGTGTGCTGCTCAGGTTAGACTGCTGTGTGCTGCTCAGGTTAGACTGCTGTGTGGGGCCGATAGCGTGTGCTGCTCAGGTTAGACTGCTGTGTGGGGTCGATAGCGTGTGCTGCTTGTGACGTGCGTGTCTGTTTGAGCTGTGTGAGCCCAGATGTGCACACGGGATATGAGCAGTCCACCTCGGCAGCCCGCACAAGGCGCCACAGCTCAAAGCCGGTGAGACACCAGGGAGAAGAGTCCAACGTGCGCAAACCTGCACCGCTTACTTCAACACCTGGGTGTGATAGATTTTTTAAGCAATTTCTGGCAATCGCATTTACACAAAAATAAATAAATAAATAAATAAATATAAATACAAGTGTTCATTGTGAAGATTATCTTGCCGAGCAAAACTTGTAAATATCACAAACTTTTCTTAACCACAGAGTTTATTTTCTGCAACAACCAAAAATTCAGTGGAAAATCCCATTGACTTTGAGATGAGGGAATCCAGAGGGATGCCAACTTCCAGGTTGGCCTGCAACACTCTCTAGTTGCCTCTTTAAGCTTTATGCGCCCCCTGCTGGTGCGGAGTGGAAATGAAAGAACAAAACAAAGCCGCAGCGATTTTACAGAAATGTGTATGCAGCACCGCATCCGAGAACATTTCTACGTTGGTGAAGTTGTCGTTTGGATACGGCCGGCAGGTGTGTGTGTGTGTGTATGTATGTTACCTCCATGACCAGCTGATGCGCGCGGGACACCAGGGTGAGGCCGTTGGCGTGGTTGAAGGTTTCGGAGATGTCCTGACCGAAGGTGTAGCCAGCACCGCGGGGGGAGATGCCCCACCCACCACGGTCATCTGGGTCTGACCACAGCAGGTCACACATGGGCCCCTGAGGACGAGGGAGGGGTCATTCACTCATGTTGGAGCATTTTTGGGAAATAAAGCAGGGGGCTCTGTGTCTCTGTGTGTGTGTGTGTGTGTGTGTGTGTGTGTGTGTGTGTGTGCGTGTGTGTCGAGTCACGCAGATTTCTTGTCACATCATTCAGCCATGTGCTCAGATCAGGTACAGCAGTGGTTCTCCTCTCCCCCTGTGCCTGATCTCTGAATCTTTACCTGACTACTACATTTTGCTTAGAAAAGGGCAAGAGAAAACTACAGCATATGATGCAATGAATGATAACCCACCTTTTGAAGAACATTACAAAATAAGAAATTGAGTGAGAGTGTGCCTCCTGAGCAGATTCATTTTAACGTTTCGTTTATTTTCATTTTCCCCTTTCTATCAAATACCCCCTGTAGTAGCTCCTCGTAACACTAGGGGTATGCATACCATAGTAGCGACATGTCACAGGACAATACAATACTACAATATACTAACAACATTATATACGACTAGGGGTGCACCGATCACGTTTTTTGCCACCGATCACCTATGGGAAATATCTGCCCAACCGATCATCGACCGATCACCGATATATAAACTCCTCAAAAAAAGTTTGGAAACGTTATTTCGGTCGATTATTTCTCCCCTTTAATAATACCAATTGGCATTGTATTTTATATCGTTGGAAAGCCTGATTAGTGATAGGGCTTTTTTTTTATTAAAATATATGTATATATATATAAAAATATCGGCAATCAGCCGAAATATCGGCAATCAGCCGATGGCATATTTGAGGTCAAAATCGGCCGATACAGATTGCTTGCTGATCGATCGGTGCACCCCTATATACGACACAACACTACAATATACGACACAACATTTAAACAACATTTAATGCAACAAGTGTGTACCTCATGTGGGACCTCTTGCAGGCGGTCCAGGGCTCGTATGTGATCCAGAGTGTCTATGGAGGGAGACAAACCTCCGTGGAGACAGAAGATCTGAGAGACACACACACACACACACACACACACACACAGCATTGTAATACTCATTCAAGAAGGCACCTCACCAGTCAGCAGCCAACATCACGACACAATAAATAACCATCCATCTAGACCTCTCTCTCCTCCCTCTGTCAAACGCACTCTTCTGCTCTTACAGCGCAACAGCTTCACTTTACAGCCTAATATACTGTACTGACCATCATACGTCAAGACCATTATGATGTGTGATGTCATCACCTGTTTTTAGCAACAGCTTATTTATTTATTTTACTTTTTGAGCACAAAATGAGGTTATTTGTCAAAAAGTATTTCTATCCTGGCGAACAACAGAGCAGGTCCTGAGTCGTGACTGAAGTAATGTAACAGAACCTAACAGGCCAGGTGAGGGTATCTCTGAGTCATGACTAAAGTAATGTAACAGAACCTAACAGGCCAGGTGAGGGTATCTCTGAGTCATGACTAAAGTAATGTAACAGAACCTAACAGGCCAGGTGAGGGTATCTCTGACCACCTCAAATCTACTGCAATTTACAGAGCCATTGAAGGATGGAGCTTCTTATCAAATCACCTTATTAAAACAAATATACGAATATTTGAATGAAGGCAGTGGCCTCTGCCCTGCCCGGCCTTAGGGGGGTGGGGTTTACAAGGAGGAAGAACAAAGAACTTCCTTCAATACTCCAGCCTATAGCGCCTCCTACAGGCTGGGCAGGTCAGAGGCCACTGCCTTAATACCAATAATCCACCACAGTACCCCCCGTCTGTATCTCTGCTAAAAGAGGATAAAGTAACCTACAAGGAAGAAACATAAAATAGGAATCAAACTCATCTTCCCTTTTTCCCTATGCTTAGTTTGGTAACTGACTTGGATTATACTCTTCATCCAGCCTCTCAGCTTGCTGTATTCCTTCCTCCTTGCAGTCTCCTCCCTCCTCCTCTCCCCTCTCCTCCTCCTCCCTCATCTCCTCTCCTCCCCATGTCTCTCACCTGTCCGTCCACCAGGGCGGTGAGCGGCAGGTAGTCGAACAGGTCTGTGAAGTACTTCCAGACGTTGGCGTTGCCGTACTTCCTCAGGCACTCGTCGTAGAAGCCGTAGACCTGCGTGATCTGCCGCGACTCGTGGTTCCCTCGAAGGATGGTGATTCGCTCCTGGAAACGAACCTGAGCCACAGGCAGAGGAGCACAAAGAACAACTTTGTTACTGCTGCTACAGAGATGCTACACTCAGTGGTCAGTCTCTAAACACTTTGCTACAGAGATGCTACATTCAGTGGTCAGTCTCTAAACACTTTGCTGCAGAGATGCTACACTCAGTGGTCAGTCTCTAAACACTTTGCTACAGAGATGCTACATTCAGTGGTCAGTCTCTAAACACTTTGCTGCAGAGATGCTACATTCAGTGATCAGTCTCTAAACACTTTGCTGCAGAGATGCTACATTCAGTGGTCAGTCTCTAAACACTTTGCTACAGAGATGCTACACTCAGTGGTCAGTCTCTAACACTTTGCTACAGAGATGCTACACTCAGTGGTCAGTCTCTAAACACTTTGCTACAGAGATGCTACATTCAGTGGTCAGTCTCTAAACACTTTGCTACAGAGATGCTACATTCAGTGGTCAGTCTCTAAACACTTTGCTACAGAGATGCTACATTCAGTGGTCAGTCTCTAAACACTTTGCTACAGAGATGCTACATTCAGTGGTCAGTCTCTAAACGCTTTGCTACAGAGATGCTACATTCAGTGGTCAGTCTCTAAACGCTTTGCTACAGAGATGCTACATTCAGTGGTCAGTCTCTAAACACTTTGCTACAGAGATGCTACACTCAGTGGTCAGTCTCTAAACACTTTGCTACAGAGATGCTACACTCAGTGGTCAGTCTCTAAACGCTTTGCTACAGAGATGCTACATTCAGTGGTCAGTCTCTAAACACTTTGCTGCAGAGATGCTACATTCAGTGGTCAGTCTCTAAACACTTTGCTGCAGAGATGCTACATTCAGTGGTCAGTCTCTAAACACTTTGCTACAGAGATGCTACATTCAGTGGTCAGTCTCTAAACACTTTGCTACAGAGATGCTACATTCAGTGGTCAGTCTCTAAACGCTTTGCTACAGAGATGCTACATTCAGTGGTCAGTCTCTAAACACTTTGCTACAGAGATGCTACACTCAGTGGTCAGTCTCTAAACACTTTGCTACAGAGATGCTACATTCAGTGGTCAGTCTCTAAACACTTTGCTACAGAGATGCTACACTCAGTGGTCAGTCTCTAAACACTTTGCTACAGAGATGCTACATTCAGTGGTCAGTCTCTAAACACTTTGCTGCAGAGATGCTACACTCAGTGGTCAGTCTCTAAACGCTTTGCTGCAGAGATGCTACACTTAAATAAAACCTGCATTGCATTTCTAACCAATCCAAAGCCTTTAGGGCGGCCTGAATAATTGGGGCGGTGTTGTAGAATGGAATTTAACAGCAGTGACATGCAGAGGTCATATGACCTGCAGAGGTCATGTGACATGCAGAGGTCACGTGACCTGCAGAGGTCATGTGCTTTTAAACACAGACTTGAAAGACAAACACTTTCCCGTAACCAGTTGGTAAACGAGCAAACACGTCTTTCTGGTCCTGGGTTCTATGTTTGAAACAAAGTCGCTGTAAATCCTTAATGGCACCAATCCTGTGGACTGAGCACACATTCGATAAAAGGGACTCAAATAATGTAACGCTGGCCGGGACTTCAATTTTCAAGTTTTTCTTGAAAATTGAAAATTTCTTGTTTGATTCCCTGTATCTCCAGTTCTGTATCAAAATGTAAGACTTTATGTAACTGTGGGACCGTTAACATAAAGAATGATTTGTTGATGTTCAAATACAGAGAACCTTAAAACTTCACATTCACATGAAAAACACCATTACACCCCAGCCAGACCCCAGCCCAGACCTAAACAGCACTCTGGCTACATTTAGCTTAGCTACTGAGCAACTGTAGTTATAGTGACTGAGCCCAGAGCCAAACAGGACTCTGGCTACATTTAGCTTAGCTACTGTACTGTAGCTAACTGTGTAACTGTAACTGTAGCACTCAATTGAAACATTGTTGATTCAATTCCGCCCTTGTCTAATCATTTCCACTTCCTGTTAGGGCTCCCGGCTGCGCAATAAATCAGAGATAATCTAACATGGCAATTTTGTCCTAACGTGGGAAAATGTTTTGACCTGTGCAACCAAAGACGCCATTTTGAAATGAAACGTCAAAGTAGTGGACCACTTCGCCTATTTGGCAGTTTTGGTTATGCCCAACTCAAACCCAGATCAACAGCAAAGTAAACAACGTTTTCCCAAGTTAGCCGTTTTTTCGTGTGACTAGACACCAGTACTGGTTTTGTTGGATGGAGCCATGCTGTGATCAGACATTAGATTCATGTGTTTGTGTGAACTGAAGTTCACTGAAGTTAAGGAGTCGCCATTTTGAGCCACTGTTTTGCCTGCGACACTGGGATCATAAAACACTGCATAGATTCAGAATCACGACATTTCACACTTTCAACGAGATATACGTCACGGGCACATTGTTTGAAAAGCTGCTGCTAAAAACCAGAATTAAGGTGAATCAAACCCCTGGCTGTGCTGTTATGAGGAAAATGGTCTTTAAATCAGATAGACGCTCCCTGCTGCCGAACCTGTCTGCTGATCACAGCCAACAGCAGTCATTGGACCATTACTGTACACACACACACACACACACACACACACACACACACACACACACACACACACACACACACACACACACACACACACACACACACACACACACACACACACACACACACAGCACCATCGACAGTGTGTGAGAGAGAAACAGCTATCTGCACTGCCATCTACCCCGCTCTCTCCCTGACCCTGAAAGCACCACCAGCCCCGCCTCTCTGTCAGCTGACGCAAGGGAAGGCTATTTAATTTATATAGCCCCGCCTCTCTGTCAGCTGACGCAAGGGAAGGCTATTTAATTTATATAGCGCCGCCTCTCTGTCAGCTGACGCAAGGGAAGGCTATTTAATTCATATAGCCCCGCCTCTCTGTCAGCTGACGCAAGGGAAGGCTATTTAATTCATATAGCCCCGCCTCTCTGTCAGCTGACGCAAGGGAAGGCTATTTAATTCATATAGCCCCGCCTCTCTGTCAGCTGACGCAAGGGAAGGCTATTTAATTCATATAGCCCCGCCTCTCTGTCAGCTGACGCAAGGGAAGGCTATTTAATTTATATAGGGCCATTCAGACACAAGGCAATTTAAAGTTGGCTTTAAAAGGGCACAAATACAAGCGTCGGCAGGAACAGGTTTGTGACGCAGATCACTTTCCCAGAGAGTCAACTAAACAGACTAACAGAGTGCAACACAACCAACCACTACTTCCTCCTGGCCAGGGCCGGAAATTAATTAATTAATTAATTGTTTTCACTCACCGGCCAAGCGTATTTTTTACCCGCCAAAATAATAAATTGTCTTTTTTGGTCACGTATACGTAAATACACTATCACTAACAGTAACATGAATACTAATAATTTATTAACGTAAAGACAAACACTAATGCTAATAACACTATACCAGCACGACACTAAGACAACCATTAACTGTAGTACATTTACAGTTAGCGTATCCCTTTAATCCAAATATTGTCTTATTTAGAATAAGGTCGATAGTAGGATTATCACAGTTCATATAAACATAGTCAATGAGGACGATGGAAAATTCAACTCTGAAGTGACACCATGGCAACAAAAAGAGCATTTAACTGGCCCCGCCCACTGGGATTTGTGTTTGGGGATTCAGGTTACATGCATGAGATAAGATCTGTGGTTAACAGAAGTTTGTGTTCAGCAGGATCATCTTCTTTTATGACTTTTTAAGCATTTTCTGAAAGTTGCATTAAAAAAACACATTTACGCTTCAAAAGTCAAAAGTGCTCCTCATTTGTGAAGATTATCTTGCTGAACACAAACTTCACTCTTTCATAAACTTGTGTTCACCAGACCTTATTTCATGCATTTAACCAAAATTCCTATTACAGAAATCCCATTGACTTTTACACCTACGAACCAGGAAGTGCAGGGACGTGGGCTGGGTGAGCCTACAAAAACACCTACGAACTAGGAAGTGCAGGGACGTGGGCTGGGTGAGCCTACAAAAATACATCATCCTTGTGGTACTATTCATGCAGATATGAAGATGGAACAGTGACATTACAAAAGGTGACATCACATCCATGTTATTCTGCTGTAGTCATCACTGAGACTCTTGATCATCACAGTTTCACAAGCTCTCCATCCAAATGATATTATTGTCACTTTGTGATGACACGTTTAAATTGTTCACATTCTAGCAGCCAATAGCATTGCTAGAAATATTTGAGTCTCAGACAAATAGAATACTACACAGTCACACATCGATGTCATTGTTGACAACATCGTATTGTGGTGGTATTGATAAAACAGAGGCTCCCATCCCTAACACACACACATACACAGAGAGCGCGGAGGGTACCTTTAATGTGACAAGCAGTGTGACCGTCTCCACAGAGTAGTAGCCTCTGTCGACGTAGTCTCCCATGAACAGGTAGTTGGTGTCGGGAGACTTCCCTCCAATCTTAAAGAGCTCCATCAGGTCATGGAACTGACCGTGGACGTCTCCGCACACAGTCACCGGGCATCGCACCTGACGGACACACACACAGTCAGCACAGTGCACTAACAGACAGACAGCACAGTGCACTAACAGACAGACAGCACAGTGCACTACTGATATAGTGATCGCACAAAGTCAACATGAAAATACATCACATGGTCACCTGACAGACAGCACAGTGCACTACTGATATACTGATCACACAAACTCAACATGATCACCCTCCAGAATTTAGTTGTGAAAAATCATACATACATACATACATGGTGGATACAGATTTGATATCAGCACGTCATCAGTATATCGCCCGATAAAGGCTTTAAAATGAAATATCGGCATCGGCCCGAAACAAACATTCCCTCCTTTCTAGCGATAGAGACACTGCGGAGCACGTCACGTCACGTCACGTCACGTCACAGTTGGAAAGCCACGCCCACCGTCATGGGGAACCTGGATCGCTAATGCACAGGCAAAAAGCGAGCGTGGGGAGGAAATGTGAACAGATATGGAGCCTGACAAGGTTCTTCTGGTTTTCAAGCAGTCAAATAACTATTTCAACACACTGCCTCTGTCAGAGAAGGTACGACATTATCTAGGGAGGCAACGATAACCGGTTTTAAGGATAAACGTGATACAATTCCTTACGATAACCGTGATCAAATTCCCTGCGATAATGTGATAAAATTCCTTATAACTGTACGCTTTGAAAAACATGGTAAGTAGTACTGTCCATCATCAACCAAAGTCGGCAACCGTCTCCCAGGTGCAGCCGTGCAGCCTTGGAGAAATGATTTTGGTGAGCGTATCCAGTCCTTTTTGGCTCTGAGTTTTCAATATAAAACTTGGTGAAATGATTTCTGTAAGTGTCTTAGTACTTTTTGAACATTTTCAGCTGATTTTAACAATACAGTGATAATACTGATTACCGTGATAATTTTGGTCACTGTTAATGTCCTTTTTCATTAATGTTACCCCAATAAAGCTGGATAAATGATCCCACAAAGTGGCCTGATGTGAAATACTTTGACATTCACCAGTAACGTTACTTAATAGTATCACCAGGTAAGATAATATACATTGATATTTAATAATTAAGACTTTATTTAAAAATCTGAAATACAGCTCTGCTTTTCAGACTACCGTAGTTTAAGTGACTTGCTGTTCAAGTGGATTGATGCTAAGTTAACTACGGTATTGTATATTAGCTAACAAGTTTTGCACCCTGTACTGGCAGTCAATACAGAGCCAAATATCCAGAGACCCATCATGAACACACAACGTTTTATAGAGGAACTGGCTCAGTCCTCTCTCCTCACAGCCTAGATCCACTTTTTTTCTTATCAACTTGCTTCCTTGTTTTGCTCGGTAGCACAAAGTGATTGATGATTGGTGATTTTTTTTTACATTTGTTGTCTGTGCAGCCCACCACACAACAGCTTTTAGCCATGTTTACTTCAAGGAAAATGACGCTGGTGTATGGAGGTGAATGGAGAGCTTTCCCCAACGATGGGCGTGGCCTATTTCATGCAGTGCCTCTATATGACACAGGCACACTATAATTATGTCGACATGCTCAATGCTGGACTGGAGATTACATGTTATATTTGTTTGTTTTTCCCACTTGTGAAATAGGTCAGATTTACCCTGGTTGTGGTGGCTATTGTGACAATCGTCTCAGAGAGAGCGCAGTTTTGTTTGAAAGAGAATGTTACACGAATAAAAAAGAAATATCGCATATTTTCGCATAAGCTAAGTTGAAGTCGTTTTCTTATTTTGCCCAGTGAATGTGTCCATTTTGAAAAGCGTTGTATGTCTGTCTGCATCTGCCAGCGGGCCGTCACCATAACAGGCATAATAATGTGTTAATTCCACTACAGGAGAGACTTGATGTCTGAAATTAGCTGGAGGGAAATGTGTGCATACAGTATATCTGTATCGGCAATCGGCCAAAAGAGTTGGAAAATATCTGCATATCTGATATCAGCACAAAAAAAATCCAATAGGGCTAGTTCATATCAATAACCGACTGGGGAAAGCTCACCTCCTGAACGTTGGACTCCTTGGTCAGAATCTCCTTGGCCTGGAGGAGAGACACACAAAGCTTAGGTTTATTCATCACAACTCACTTCACGGCAGCACGGAATCAGAGACAATAAACACAATAAAAAATAGTGCAGAAACGGTGAACTTAACTTTTGTTATGATTATTTTTTGCCTTTATTTGGAACTGAAACTAGAGATAGACGGGGAAGATGGGGAGAGGAGAGTGACCAGGGTGGGAATTACACGGAGACCCACGGAGGCCATGGCCTCCATGTAATTCCCACCCCGGGAGTGACACTGACGGATTCTTTTAAGGTGTCGAGCCTCACAGGACACCAGAGAGTCTCAAACGGACTTGTCCCAAACAGAGAAATAGAGAGTTTACAAAAACCTGTCTCGCCATGTTTTGCATACGCTTTACGGATGGGACCATGTATTGCAATTGGCATGTATTGCATCTTTGGTAGGACAATAACAGGTGATCGTAATCAATTAACAGGTGATTACAAACACATGACAAAAGCAGTGTGTGTATTGCAAATATATACTATATATATACTATATAGTATATACTATACTATATACAATACTATGAATATATCTCAATACAAAAATGAGTCAATCCGCCTGGTGGGTCAGGAACATGAATGGTGACATCTGATCAGCTCCATGTTCTTCTGCTGTAGTCGTCACTAATGACTTGACCATCACACCTTCCTTGTTTGCTCAGATTTATTTCTATTTAGTCGGTTGTTGTTTTTTGCTCTTGTATTCCAGTTTTCTTCCCGTTTCCATGCAGCATCCCATCTGATCTGGTTTACGCTAAACGGACAGAATCATGAATTTTGGTCATGAAAATGGAATCAGCTTGTTAAACATGGAATATTATTAAACTGTCCCTTGTAATTTGGCAGAATTGATCAAAGTAGGCCTAATTATCAAAAGTAGACCTAATTATTGTAATTACCTAAATGATTTCATCATGGTAAAATAGGCCTAGAGATATTATTCCGTCTTCGATTGGGGTGTTTTGAGAGGGGGGGTGCCGTCTTGCAAGGGACCCTTACATCACCTCACAACTTGGGTTTTCACTTTGAGAAACATGTCGAAGAGGCTGTCTGAGAGAGACAAGTTACCAAAGAAACATTTTTTATATATCGATCCTATCCCCTGAATTAAAATTAAAATTAACAAAGGGGAATTTGGAAAAATAAAATGGATTTCATACGGCCCTACCCCTACGAGTCATCCCATGTCTATTTACTGTACTGTAGTTACCCAATTTCCCCACATGGAGCAATAAGGTTTCATCTTCAGTATATGTGTGTGTCCCTCAACTCATCAGGAGCAATAATCCTGATTCCTTATCAGTATTACACCATCTAGCTAAATAGACAGAAGAGGCATTTGTACTGCAAACGTGCAGTGTTAGTCTGTCCTCCTTATCTAAACCAGTGTGCTATGTGTTCCGGTTCTATAGTCAAGTTAAATAATGCTACTTTGTCAATCCATGAGCTTTTACATTTGTACAGACTGTTGAACAGATTTGAAAGCACATTCAACATCATATTGCTTCTATTTGTTCTCTATAATGAGCAAGGCAGGAATATCAACTGTTTTACAGCTAGCTGCTTTTATTATTTTTTTATGTTTTACAAAACATTAACTTCCATGGTTGGACAGCTGGAGAGTAAACTAACTTACAGAAACTTTCAATATTTTTAGAATACGAGATGTCAGGGGCAGAAAATATATTGGGACAGGACAGAGTTTATCAAACTTTTCCAAACAGGAAATGGGAATGGGGCTGGGGAGGAAAGGACAACATTTTCACAACAATCATAAGCAATATCTTGACATTGATACGCCTCTAGGAACCCTGGCTATAAGGGAGTTAACTCACTCCTTCCTTCATAGATCAATAAGAGATTAATCCGTTTTTGTCTGGTATCTGAGTTTTCATTCATTTCATTTACAGGATCCACAACACTGCCGACGTGCCTCCGAGCCCAACTCTTCCTCTAACCGTGAGCTAAAGCAGGAACTAGCCTGCAACCTCTGAATTTAAAAAGGTAGAGGCACTCACTGATAATAATTTGTGTCATTTGTTGTGTTGAGGCAGATGCAAAAAAGCAACCAAACTAGTTTCGAATGGTGCAACCCACCAAATGTGACGTTTGAACTTGAGGCTTGACGGGTTTATGCAATCAAATTGTTGATTAGTAACCTTATTTCCAGGCGCAGTGGAAAGCCTTACCCTTGTTGATTGCCACGCATAGTTTAATAAGACTATTACACGTTCAATGAAGAACTGTGCAACATGCATCCATATTAATTGATGGGTAGAAAAGCGAACAAGGCTACTTGCTGGGGATTAGCGAAGATGGCCTGCCCTGAGACGGAAAATGCACAGTAACG
Organism: Poromitra crassiceps; assembly: GCF_964638095.1. Lineage (NCBI taxonomy): Eukaryota > Metazoa > Chordata > Actinopteri > Beryciformes > Melamphaidae > Poromitra > Poromitra crassiceps. The sequence goes on along the minus strand of NC_139631.1, from coordinate 43,835,425 downwards.
TAACGCTCGGTTTAATCGCTATTAGCTACCACATTGTTCATATTATGAACCTGCCTATGACACATATCGCATTACAACTAATTTTTAGCCTTTGCTGTGCTAGCAAGCTCAGCGACCTCACGACGACTGGCCGAAAGGTGCGAAAATAGCCGCCTAGCCATTCCTTCCGCCAGTAATTAGTCTGAACCGCTTTCGCAATCTAGGCCCAATTCAAAGCGAGGCAATCAGTCAAGATAATATCATTAATAAAAGCTTGTTGTTGCATCACTTACCTTCTCGCAGAGTGTTCTGACTTGGTTTTCCGTTAGCTGCTTACACTCGTTTAGCTGTTCGATCCATTGGTCTAATTCTTTAGTAAAAGTTTTGTCTTCCATGACAGCAGCTTGCTAAGCTAGCTGTGTTAGCTACCTACCGATGCGATGTAAAAAAAAAACCCAAGTGGCCTCTTTCTGGTCCGACGTTAGCTGCTAGCCTTTAGCTCACCGTATTGTTAGCCCGATCTAGTCCCGCCAAACCGGTTCCCCAAATCTACGATCAGACCCAACAAAATAACCAGCCGTTCAATTCGCTTCTGTCATGATCAACACAAACACCACAGTCTCCGCTGGTCTAACGCGTGTGTGTCGCGCAGGGGGTCGAAGAGGTCGAGAGTCCCCGATGCGGCAGAGCGTAGCGGCAGAAGGCAGCAGCGTCGCAGCGGCTAGCCGACGTGCTAAAAGGAGCTAGCTACAATAACATCCGGGCATTTCAGCGGGCAGAGCAGAGGCACCACCGTGTGGAAGGAGAGAGAACTGCAGCTACAGGAGGGTCGATGTTAGAATGGATCGGCCGGAGGGACGTGAGGCATGATGATTGGTTGGGTTTAGGCATAGCAGGGTGAGGATTGGTTGGGGTTCGGGCAGGGGTGCAGGTGAAAACTAGTTACCTTGAGGTGACAGTCACCTATTTTATCCCAAAATAGGAGGATTTCTGAGTGGTTGTATGTCTGCCCTGGTATCTGTCTGTCACCTCATCTTTTAAGCAGTGCAACCGCTTCTATAAGTTGTATGTTGCACTGTCACTACACTGTATAGTCTGTTTTGTGAACCCCAGGAAGAATAGCTGCAGCATTGCTGTAGCTCAGGGATACTCAACTCAACTTGCTTTGCCCGGGGGCCACTTTCGTGAAATGATAGGAGGCCAGGGGCCAGTTAATAAACAAACAATTAAAAAATTGTCGCGGATTGTAGGTTTTTTGGGTGTCAGCCGGAGTTTAGTCTGACAATGTTGTGCACACCGGATAGTTAGTTAGGTTAAGTACATACATACTGTAAGTGCCTGGGTAGCGAGCAGACGGCGGTATTTGACAATTTAGCAGGAGCTCAGTCAAACTTTATTTCATGTTAGTTTTTATTGTGAATTAGATTCTAATTCACAATGAAAACTAACGTGAAATTATTAGGAAATGGCCGGGGGCCCACTCTGCACCCTGTCGCGGGCCGCATCTGGCCCCCGGGCCTCAAGTTGAGTATCATTGCAGCTAATGGGGATGTAAATAAAACTTAAACTTAAACCCAGGACCTTCTTGCTGTGAGGCGACAGTGCTACCACTGCGCAACCGTGCCCCCTTTAGATAGGCTATTCACCTCATAAATCACAACACACTACACTCCTTTACATTAAAATGCAATAATAATAATAATAATAATGTCAATATTCCCGCCCTGTATTACTTGCTATCGAGACCACATTTTGCGGTATCGCCCACCCCTACCCGTTGCACACTGTTTGGAGGAAACATGACACTCAAACCCTATTTTCTTTTTTTTAAGTTTTATTTACACAATAAGAAAATACAGGTTCACAACAAAAAGGTTACAAGACAAGTGTTTGAGGTCATGCATGATGCAAAGGTCATTCAACATAAAACATACAGAAAATACATAAGGAAAGAAAAGAAAGGAAAGGGAGGCATATGAGAGATTAGATCAAGTTACAAATCAAATTCAATAGACAAGGCTTTGTTTTCACAGCTTTAGAGTTTGTGCAGTACTTTAGTCAGAATCAGAATCACTTTTATTGCCACAGTATGCAAGTTACATAGCCTACGAGGAATTTGTCTTAGTGTCTGTGTAGCGTAGCGGTCACATCAATATACAGAGATAAGAAGTAGGAAGATAACTAAAAACAATCGCAAAGTTGCAAGTGCAATCAAATCGAGTAAATATATACAATATGTTCATGAGTGGTGAAGTGTTCTGTGGATCATAAATATGAATTTACATGAGATTGAATTTACATGAGATTTACAGACTGACTTAAATAGACGTTAAATAGGCAGTGGATTTACATGAATTTACAGTCGGAGTTAAAATTGAATATACATGAAATTTACAGGCTAAGTTAAATAGGCATTAAATGGGCAGGGAATTACAGTCCCAGTTAAACAGGCATTAAATTAGATATGAGTTACAGTTTTATGGGGGGGGGGGGCGGGTTCAGTTGAGTTTTGGAGGAGGTAGTGAGTTTGTGTGTGTGTGTGTGTGTGTGTGTGGGGGGGGGGGGTTGTTGGTGAGGTCCTTGGCGGAAGGGGTAGTGTATTATCCAGGTATGCTTTTAAGTATGACTTGAAGACAGTAAGATTAGGTTTCTGCTTTGCAAAATGTGCTGGCATGTATATGAAATGTGGGTAATAGATAAATTAGGTTGAAGACATATTTTTTTAGAGGGGAGTTCATCAACCAAAAGCAAACAAAATAAATATATGTATTTTAAAATTGAGTTGAGTACCTAATTTCCTGTTCAACAGCATATTAAGGTCCTGCCAAAAAGTCTGAGTAAAAGTATACAGTCCCAAAAAAGATCAGTTGCTGTTTCATCAACAAGGTGACAGAAGGAACAAAGAGGGTCAATGTTTAGTTTGTATTTGACAATAACTGAATTGACAGGATAACGCCTGTGCAATATTTTCAGAAATACTTCTCTCACTTTATTAGAGACAAATACTTTTCTGGGTAATAACAACTTTTTCCCCCCCAATCTATGTAGAGATACGAGTTGTTCCAAACAAATACACAGGCAGGTCTACTGAAAGTCTCCCTCTGGATTAGTTCTCTTATACATTTGTTATCAATTTTTTTTTTTTACTCAAAAAGGGATCTGAATTTCCTATGTATAAGTCTGGTAAGCCAGAAAGATGGACAATACCTCTGGTTGTAGATTACATCAAAGTTATAATGCCTGATGGAATAGCATCAAAAACTCTTGCATAATTATTAACTCAAACCCTATCAAACGGCGCACAGCGTTTTGCAGATTGAACACACCCCAGGCGTCAATGGGTTCGTTTGAGATATAGGTAGGATCACACTGACTGGGCGGTGCTCCTCTCTCTGTCCCTGACTGGGACGCTGTGACTGTGCAGTGCATTAAACCGAGCACACCGGCCGGTTGTCAACAGTCACAGTTGATCTGCATGTGAAGCCATATGGCTGCGAGTTTTATGGCACAAATCAGGCAGTAGCTGCTCCATCCAGCTGGGATCCACTTCTGTACAGTCACAGCAACAACACAGCTGCCAAATAATGGCTCATCTAAGTACAAACCCCGCTGATAAAGAGAGGTAAGTAGGCAACCGAAGCTAACTTGCTATTAGCCGTTAGCTCGTCATGTGAGAGAGCCGAATTCCATTAACGAATGTGGAAAATATGATATGGAGCCTTGTTGATTGGCAAATGTGACGTACCCCACAACGTGTGAAGGTTACTGAAGAGCCTTTCTTATTGTCTGGGAAGAGCTGTTGAATTCGGCACATAAACCCCCAAGCAGCACTTCATTCAATAACACGTCCACTTAAACTTTAGCTACCCCTTTAACACGGCGCAATGTTACTGATGGAACAGGTTTGGTTTGGACGAATATCAGGCGAACAATGTTTAAACTGTTATACAAGTATGATTTTATTTAGTGGATTATGTGTATGCCGAATGTATCAGTGGAGCCAAATTATTCTGAAAAGGTTTCAAGTCACGTTTTACGAGTTAGCATTTTGACCACTAAGGAAATCGGCAGATTGTTTTCATGGAGTTTGGCCGAGCTGTCTCTCCATACAAGAGAACGGCATGTAGCTAGCTCAGTAGCCGTGTAGCCTAGCATGACGTGTACCTCTGTTTGACCCATACGTTTGACCAAAAGACCAGAAACATAATAACTTCAGTTCAATCGGTGGACGGTGGCAATCTAGTTTACTTCAACCCAACGATACACGGCTGTGAGATGGGATTCGCTGCGGTGTAAATGAGGTTAATTTGTGAATCAAGTTATCTGATTTTACAGTAAACATCCCCCCTCTCCCTCCTCCTCACTGTTTCATAGACTATTTCCGGGTCAGCATTTCCCCGTGGGGTTCAGGGAGGTCAGCAACATACATTTATAGTTTCATTAATTTTTCCATGTCCAATTGTGAGTGAATGCATCTGAACTCTGAAGCATTCTTTATGAAAACATTTGGGAACGTCTTAAACTGTGGGTCAGGACTCAGGCTGCACAAAAATAAACAAACAAATAAATAAATAAGTAAACAACCATTGTTTTCTTTTATTAATTATAATAATAATAATGGTGATACACATAAATTCAGTATTCAAACCAAGAGCCAATTTATGCGACATCTCAGTCTTGGTTAAAAATGTTTCTCGTTTGCTGAAAAATCGGACATATTGACAATTCTGTCTGTACATTGTATAGATAGAGTCAGTCACGTTGCTTCCGGTAACGTGTGTGTGTGTGTGTGTGTGTGTGTGTGTGTGTGTGTGTGTGTGTGTGTGTGTGTGCGTAGCCGTGTGGAAAAAACGTGAGGATTTCCCCACGCTATTGCAATTGTGATATTATTACAATTACAATATACAGACTCAGACTTTTCAGAGCTGAACAGGTTTCAGCAGCCCAGACCAGGTCTGTTTCTGCTGAAACGACATGTAAAGCACACATGCAGCGTCACACAGTCATCTTCCCTGTCAGGACCCATAGATTATTTCACACAGTCATCTTCCCTGTCAGGGCCCATAGATTCACACAGTCATCTTCCCTGTCAGGGCCCATAGATTCACACAGTCATCTTCCCTGTCAGGACCCATAGATTCACACAGTCATCTTCCCTGTCAGGGCCCATAGATTCACACAGACATCTTCCCTGTCAGGGCCCATAGATTCACACAGTCATCTTCCCTGTCAGGGCCCATAGATTCACACAGTCATCTTCCCTGTCAGGGCCCATAGATTCACACAGTCATCTTCCCTGTCAGGGCCCATAGATTCACACAGTTATCTTCCCTGTCAGGGCCCATAGATTCACACAGATTCACACAGTCATCTTCCCTGTCAGGGCCCATAGATTCACACAGTTATCTTCCCTGTCAGGGCCCATAGATTCACACAGTCATCTTCCCTGTCAGGGCCCATAGATTCACACAGATTCACACAGACATCTTCCCTGTCAGGGCCCATAGCTTCACACAGCTTCACACAGACATCTTCCCTGTCAGGGCCCATAGATTCACACAGCTTCACACAGACATCTTCTCTGTCAGGGCCCATAGATTCACACAGTCATCTTCTCTGTCAGGGCCCATAGATTCACACAGACATCTTCTCTGTCAGGGCCCATAGATTCACACAGACATCTTCTCTGTCAGGGCCCATAGATTCACACAGCTTCACACAGACATCTTCTCTGTCAGGGCCCATAGACTCACACAGACATCTTCTCTGTCAGGGCCCATAGATTCACACAGACATCTTCCCTGTCAGGGCCCATAGATTCCCGAAAAGTCTAACCGGTTTTCCTCCTTCAAGACCGAGTGAAATTCCTGGGAATCTATCTTGACTCAGATTTCCGGGTCGGAAGCACATAGAGCGAGCCGACCAATCTCAACTCGTCTGAAATTCAGTTCCAGATAACATTAAACATTTTACGTGTGTGTGTGTGTGTGTGTGTGTGTGTGTGTGTGTTATAGGTTTGTCTGCCTGTATCCGGTCTACATCAACAGTAAGAAGACCCTGGCTGAGGGACGCAGGATCCCGTCAGAAAAGGTGACACGTCACGCTGTGTTTTCTGATGATGTTCAAAGGAATACGCTCTCAGTAGATTCTCGTTGGTCAACTTCCCCCTTAAATAAATATTCCTCTTAGTTTTAATATGGGGCTTATTCGGCTCTTGACTGCCATGAAAATCAGAATATAATCTGCTCACCAAGATCGGATGCAGCTATATGTTGTTGACCTGAGTGAAGCAGAGCAGGGGCCTATACCACGAAGCAAGATTAGTGGCTTAGCGAGGTAACTTCAGGTTTAACCCTAGGTTTGCCATACCACGACGCTAGTTAACTTCTTACCGAGATAGATCACCATAGCAACTTATGCTCTACGGCTAACCTGCTTTGTAGCAGGTTAAGTTCAGAGGATAAGATCAAAACCCATGAAAGACCCACCTGCTTACCAATCAGCTCTCTGGAAACAGCGAGTTGCCATTCATATGGTCCCCATATGAAAAATACATTGCATTCAAATGAAAAAGACAAAACAAAACATATGGCTCCTGTTGAATTAATCGAGGACTGAAGCTTTGCACTTGTTGCAGGCTACATAATTAAATTAAGCCCTACTTACCACTTTGGAATATGTTTTTATATATTCATTTTTGTGCTCCCAAGTAGGCTAGATATGTTTGACCCCGCCGATCGATTCCAGCTGAATGGTGAGTGGAGAAATATCACTAAACTGGCGTAAAAAGGTACTTACATAAACGTCTCCAAAGCACATGGATGCACACAGATTATTCACATCTAGGCTACTCCTGCATTTTGCAGCTGCAACTGTGTTGCTTTTGGCCTGAATGATGTGATTGAACTTCATATTATTTCCAGCATAGTCCTTGTATGAAATATGGAGATATAAGACTCTGCTGCCAATATATGACCACTAAATAGGCTATTTTATCAAAGATATCTATGCCCACACCGTGTCGATTCAGTTCAGCAGCCTTTTTAAATGTTATTATCATAATTGTTTTCCTGATAGCCTATTATAGGAATTATTCCATCAGTGCGACCAAACAGATCATTATTATTCATTGAGCCTAAATGGTCTAAATACGCCTACGGATTTTGGAAATTTAGACTGAGATAGATTACACATTACTTCCACTCGCAAAAAAGACATGCAGGTTTTATTGAGTTTATTGAGAGGTTGAATTGAGCTGCTGTAGGATCATACGTGGAGGCAGAAACCGCTCTTCAAAGAAATGATTGATGTGAATAAAAGTGGTAACTTTAGACAGTCATTGGGGAACAGACTAATAATATCTAGGGATGCACCGATTGCCATTTTCTTGGCCGATTCCGATTTCCGATTTTTGAATAGTCTGACTTGCCGATACCGATTTTTGCCGATTCCGATTTTTTTTTCTAAAAACAACAATTGACAGCTTACACAAACGTTTTTGTAACTTTGTTTAAAAATTAAGATTCATAGAACAATTCTTACATCTAATGGGGATCCAAATAAACAAATAAACAATTCTTATCATTTGCATGAAGTAGGACCTTCTCACTCAAACACTCAAAATAAAAATGTTCCAGGTTAGGCTACTGGACAGAGCTTTTTTGTGCAAATACAATGAATACAAAAATTAAATTAAATCCAATAGCCTATATCCCACAGCTATCATGCATTTACTTTTCCAAAAGAAAACAGGTGCAACAGAACATCAAAATGATCCATGGACAAGGAGTTTATAGACTGGCTCCAGACCAGTCCTCTTGAGTAGAGGGGAAATGAGTTTGTTACAGTAACGATCTTCAGTCTGAATATCAGGCGGAGTTTACACACAGTCCGAAGTTTGGTATGCGTATTTTTATCTGCCATCCGAAAAAATATCGTCACGCACAGAAAACGTTGCACACTTGTGAGTCCGATGCATTTTTATTATTATGTCCGTCGTTCTCATGTCGTTCTATTTGCATTACGAAACAAATAGTCTCTCCTGTATCCACGTCACGTTACAACATGACTTGACAGGCTGAGGCAGCAGCGCTGATGTGGAATGGAAAAGCAGGTCGGGGAATGGTTATCATACTGGACACAATGCTCGCGTTCACCTCGCCAAGCCGGCTGTGCGCGGTGGCGGGTTGCTGGAGCACCGCTTCCCGGGGAGAGAGAGCAGAGAGAGAGGGGCCAGTGAGGTGAAGCGAGCCGCTCTGACTGGACTCCAGCCGAGCGGGACTCGGCCGCATCTCTGTCTCCACGGCTTATTTTCGACTTGCATGTGTGACAAACTGCGAGCTTTGTCTACTTCACTGACGGTGAAAAAAATCCACAACGAGGAAGGTATGCTGGCATGTGTGGTGTGGTGGCTGGGTGCCTGTCTCGGTGCTTTGGGGTGCGCGCACGTCATGTGAAAATCGGCTCACAGAATCGGCTATTTAGAGTGACCGGAACAGATCACCGATCGAGGCCGATCACGTGAAAATCGGCCATTTCCGGTCACGTGCCGATCGATCGGTGCATCCCTAATAATATCCAACACAGATTTTGATTCTGACATACAGTAAAGCTTTGCTAATTAATACACTTTGATTTGGCTTTAAATGAATGAGGAAATAGGTGTGTCTGGCGTAGGGATGCAGGGGTTAACCGGTTTGACTATTAACCGCGATTTAAAACGTCACGGTTATCTAACCGCAGAGGCTCCGCTACACCGAGTGTTTTGTTGTTTGTTGTTTAAACTCCCGTGTGGCGCAGACAGCGCTTGAATGAGAGGAACCTGTCTCTCTCACTTCGTTTCCGCACAGACTACCGTAAATTCCGGACTATAAGCCGCGGCTTTTTTCCCGTTTTTTGGCCCCTGCGGCTTATATAACGGTGCGTCTTATCTATGGATTTTTTCAGAAAAAAAAAAAAAAATACAAATAAAATCTCTCTTTTTTAGCACTCTTTCTAACTATAAATCCACTTCTGTTTTAATTTCCTCTCTTGCCCTCTTTTCACCACACCGCGGACACTGTGTGCACTGTAAAAATAAACAACGGTGGTGTTGTGTTATGTTGTTTTGTTGAAATGTTACGGTAATACGGTAAATGGGAGCTTCCTCAAACAGCCATCTCTTTCCCGACAATCCCCTCTGTGCGTGACCACTTACATATGGTAATTACGGTAAGCAAACGGCCACTCGGCCATCAACTCCCTCCCCCGACTACCAGGAGAAAATCACAAACTTCGGCGAATTCACACAAAGGAAGATCAAGGAATATTCACAACAAGACGAGCAGTAGAAGCAACACTCTCACTTACCATGGGGAAGGTACGCAGAAATTCACACGACGCAGCTTTCAAGTTGAAAGCAGTCAATCTCGCATTAAAAGAGGGAAACAGAGCAGCCGCGCGTAACCTGGGCATCGATGAGTCAATGGTGAGGCGTTGGACGGTGCAGCAGGAGGAACTGTCTCTGGAATATTATAGGAGTGTGAAAACATCCACAATCACCAACGGGTTCCAAAACGCTGGACTGCTGCGGGATGAAGAGGATGACGCCGCCACAGCTGGCGCTGAGGGCCGTCAGAGGCTTCAGAGGCTGTTCGATGCCGACAGTGACGAAGAGGAGTTCGTTGGTTTTGAGTGACAATGAAGGAGAGAGGAGAGTGGTTGACGAAGCCACCCTGAACCTGTTCGTTTCCGACACTGAAGATGAGGACTTTGGTGGTTTCAGTACGCAGGAAGAAGAGGAAGACGAGGATTAGTGACTTGACTTCTCTGGTTACAGGTTTGCTGCACATATAGCCTATTGTTGTGTGATTTTGTCTGGGGATTAGTGACCTGACTTTTGTTTTGTTTTGTTGAAATGTTAATAAATGGGAGCTTCCCCAAACAGCCATCTCTTTCCCGACATTCCTCTCTGTGCACGAACCCTTTCATATGGTAATTAAACATCAAAACACCCGCGGCTTATAGACCGGTGCGGCTTATAGAAGAAAAAAATAGTCAATTTTGGTCCCGCGGCTTATAGACCGGTGCGTCTTATAGTCCGGAATTTACGGTATTTAGCGGGTGCACTGACCAAACACAGCTAAGTCTCCCAGTCTGCTCCCACTAGCCTAGCTATGGACGTCAGCCCAACATAAATGTTGTGTCCGAGACGTGCGCGCTGTGACGGAGTCGCCTGACACAAACAGTGGTCTCCGTGGTCTCATCTTAATTTGTTTACTGAACGGTAAACGTTAATTATCTGTCCCTTGCCTTGGCGTGCATGCTAGCATTACAGCTAACGTAATGGCAGAGCCAGAAAGACCAGAAGCAACTCAAACAGATGATCTCTTCCCCCTCAAAACACGTCTAAAGTCATCGGTATGGCAGCATTTCGTATACAAAAAGGACGACCGTGGTGTTGTTAAAGATGACGGCTCCCCAATCTGCAAAACCTGCTGAAAACCAGTCGCAGATAAGAGCTCCAACACCTCCAACCTCCTACAACACCTGACTGGCTGAAAAAAATAGTTTTTTTTTTTTGACGGTGCTACGTGGATCAATGCCCCCCGCGTCTCCTATGGAGATATTGGAAGTATTGAATGTGTATAATCTATTTTACCGACCAGCTAGGTGGCGACGGTCCTCTCCCGACAGAGAGAAAGTCAACCAAAAGCAGCCGCCTCCCGCGGCTGCTTCCTCCATTCTCAAGGAAATGGCTTGGCGATTTTACAGTCAGAAACGAACGAGCCTCATTCTCATACTGTAGGCGGGGACGCTTTCGCGCTGCTGCGGTGGGGGGTTCCAGAAATGGACTGGGTGGGCAGCATAAAGCCTAGAGTCGCACGGGGCTTCATCGGGGCTCTCAAACCCAAGAGACGAGTGAGACCTATCCACACTCGCTGCCAGGGAGGGAGGCTGCTCAAACTCGCTGCCAGGGAGGGAGGCTGCTCAAACTCGCAGCAGCAGCAGCAGAGCACTCGCTTGTGACAAACGCAGGCTGAAAGCCACTAGACACGCCCACGGAGGGAGGAGTTGAAGGAGAGGGCGTTCGGAACTATATTGTTTGGATGTCTGATCTCTCACTGATGCCAAAAATAAATGGTTAAAGTGACTGTTCTGCCTGTTTGATTGAATTTCACAAAACTGCGATTATCTCAGCTTTCACTCTCAGACGCTAAAACCATGCTGTACTCAACGGCTAATATCTACATAACTACCGTACTAACTCTACAAACTAACTCTTTTAGACAGAGAAAGCACACATTCTATTAGTACTTTTGTGAACTTTGTGTTGACAAACTCCAAGCAGAAAAGAATCCTCGGCTCTTGTAAAATGAGCCAGAATCCTCAAAAAACGGCTTGGCAAAAGCTACCTACAGCAAAAAAAAAACGGCTGGCAGTCAATGTGTTAATAATAAAAATATGAAATAAATTATTTAAATAGTAAAACATTTAAATAGTAAAAATCAACTAAAGTATTACTGCAATTTCAATCAAAGTTAATCTAAGCATGGATTATTTATTTTCATTTTTCTAATTCACTTTTAGCAAAAGACTGGTGGTGCTGCTGCTGCACCTGTGACTGTCCAAGCCACTGTTGGAGCAGGTGATCCAAAATAAATGTAGAAAAAGAAGACACAAACTGGGCAAAAAAGCAAGATCATTTAGTTCATCAAAAGAGCCTTGCAGATAGATCGTGCAGGCTGCAGCCTGACTATGTTTTGTTCCAAAGATAAATACTGTCATGAATGTTACAGTCAGACTTGGTTTATTTTATTCATTATTTTGGACAAATATTTTGGTTAGTGCATTATTTGCCTTTCAAAAGACAGCTACTGTTAAACAATGCGGGGAAAATACAATAAAACTTCTGTTCAAAGAATGCTCATGTGATTTGTATACGTCCATAATAATAATCGTGAATAATGATAATTGTGGGTTTTTTCTCAGACTATAATCGCAAAAAGAAAAATCGTTGCATCGCTACTGGTGCTGTAAAAGCTGGAGCTGTCCATATTGCATTGTGATTTGCTAGTAGTTAAAAAAAACACGCCTCTTTCGTGTGCACGAGCATTTTCATGTGCAGGTAGGTCTCCGGTAGATTAGAAAAATCCTGATCCACTTACCGAGTTAATAACGATCGTTGTGGTACGGGTTAGCTAGATTGCAATGATCTGGTCAAACCAAACCAGATCAAGGGACAGATCCCTGATCTGCTTATGCTACATTTGTGGTATGGGCCTGGTGGTGTTGTTGTTGTTGTTGTTGTTGTTGTTGATGTGTTGTGTTGTTGATGTTGTGTCTCTGCAGGCGGTGGAGAATCCGTCCTGCGCTGAGATCAGAGACGTCCTGACCGCGGCCGGAGCCAACGTCTATGTAGAAGTACGCCGCCGCCGCTACCATCACACCCACAGACAGATATATACACGTAGATACTACCATCACACCCACAGACAGATAGATATATACACGTAGATACTACCATCACACCCACAGACATATATATACACGTAGATACTACCATCACACCCACAGACAGATAGATATATACACGTAGATACTACCATCACACCCACAGACATATATATACACGTAGATACTACCATCACACCCACAGACAGATAGATATATACACGTAGATACTACCATCACACCCACAGACAGATAGATATATACACGTTAGGGATGTTCATCAATTATCGAAAATCGATAATCGATCGTTAAGGATTGGAATCGATCCTGTGGCATTTGGATCGATTTTTTAATTATTAAAAAAAAAAAAAAAAAATTTTTTTTTTTTTTTTTTTTTTTTTTTTTTGGACTAGGTTTGGGTGGAATTCGTTCCTCCTCGCCCACTCCATTGCACAGCCGACTAACGTGAGGTGGAGCTTCATATAGTCTCTAGTTTTCTGGCTGGGCACGGGCCTTTGTGCCAACAAAACTGTTTTAAACATGAGAAATTCACACCGGCATGCGCCGGGGACAGCAGTGTTGGAGAGGAGACACATTGAAATAAAGAGTTCATTGAGGAGAACACGTTGTCTTTCGTATTTTCTGCCATAGGCATTCATTTTGTTAAAAAAAAAAAAAAAAATTGAAAATATTGAAAATTTTCTAAGTATTAATAAAATCGATAATCGATAATTGATCGTTAATTCTCACCGATTATCGATTTTGGAAAATTTTCAAAATGAACATCCCTAATACACGTAGATACTACCATCACACCCACAGACAGATATATATATACACGTAGATACTACCATCACACCCACAGACAGATAGATATATACACGTAGATACTACCATCACACCCACAGACATATATATACACGTAGATACTACCATCACACCCACAGACATATATATACACGTAGATACTACCATCACACCCACAGACATATATATACACGTAGATACTACCATCACACCCACAGACAGCTGACACAGCATTATGAGTAAGAGTATTTCCAATGCTCTTTCAAGCAAAGTATTATACCTTATGATACCTAGGAGTAGAATCTTTCACTTTATCTTCACGTAGATACTACCATCACACCCACAGACGGATAGATATATACATGTAGATACTACCATCACACCCACAGGTATATCTATACATGTATATATCTATATATATATATCTATATATAGAGGCGACGTTGACGTCCAAGCCGGTATCTAGGTTTCTATATCTATAACGTTTGATCCACAGGCCAAGCCGGTATCTAGGTTTCTATATCTATAACGTTTGATCCACAGGCCAAGCTGGTATCTAGGTTTCTATATCTATAACGTTTGATCCACAGGCCAAGCTGGTATCTAGGTTTACCGTAAATTCCGGACTATAAGACGCACCGGTGTATAAGCCGCGGGACCAAAATTGACTATTTTTTTCTTCTATAAGCCGCACCGGTCTATAAGCCGCGGGTGTTTTGATGTTTAATTACCATATGAAAGGGTTCGTGCACAGAGAGGAATGTCGGGAAAGCGATGGCTGTTTGGGGAAGCTCCCATTTATTAACATTTCAACAAAACAAAACAAAAGTCAGGTCACTAATCCCCAGACAAAATCACACAACAATAGGCTATATGTGCAGCAAACCTGTAACCAGAGAAGTCAAGTCACTAATGCTCGTCTTCCTCTTCTTCCTGCGTACTGAAACCACCAAAGTCCTCATCTTCAGTGTCGGAAACGAACAGGTTCAGGGTGGCTTCGTCAACCACTCTCCTCTCTCCTTCATTGTCACTCAAAACCAACGAACTCCTCTTCATCTATAGCTGTGTTTCCATTACAGTTTTTCGCAAAAGAATTGCGATATTTCTACAACTTCGACAATGTACAATTGCGACTTGTAGGCGTTTCCATTGAAGTTGCGTTTGAGTGATTCCCCGTTGCAGCAGCTGCCACAGTGATTACGCACGGGGATCTGCCCCATATCCCGTCCCCTGCATGCTCAAATCCAACCAATGGTCAATGCAAATCCCAACATGAAGTTACAATGCATATAAACGAGCCTGATTATCAATTCAAAAGAAAATGAGTCGCAAAATGTTGCTGGCTGCGTGAATGCAGTCAGCGCGACAGGCAGAGGAAAAAAGGTAGCCTAATAGCCTACAACTGGTCCGATTTAGAGATGGAGGGGGGAAAAGGCTGATTTGGTTCTATAATTGCACCTGAAACGTGTGCAATGTATTAGCCTACTCACAGTCACTGTATTCACTTCAGACAGCACCACCGCACCAGTGTGTGCTTTTCATCCTCTCATCTCGCCGCTGTGCCAAATGCGCGCACACAGGCAGCCTGCTGTCACCATGGACCGATTTCTGCCATTAAACATTATCTAATTTGCCCGGCTACGCTTTTGCACAACACTCGTCTTTCTGCTAGGTAGCGTTGCTTCAAAGTTTTCCACTTGCTGCGGAGGTTTTGACACGGCTATCGAACCTTACTTACCAAACTTATTTTCCGCTCCTTTTCCAAGGGATAATATGGGTCACATGACGTGCAAATGCGAAAAATGTGTTTCCATTACACTTTTGCGATAAACTGCTATATCGACACGTCTGAAAAACCACCTCATGATCATCTACTGCTCGTTCTCATGCTGTCGAGAACGAGCAAAGCTTTTTTTTGGTGAAAGAATCCTCCAGGGCGCTTCTTGTTAACAGTCCGAGTGAGTGGCAGGTCGAACGTCAAAGGCACTTCATCCATATTTATGATCTGCTCCGGTTCGATGGAATATTCCTTGATCTTCCTTTGTGTGAATTCGCCGAAGTTTGTGATTTTCTCCTGGTAGTCGGGGGAGGGAGTTGATGGACGAGTGGCCGTTTGCTTACCGTAATTACCATATGTAAGTGGTCACGCACAGAGGGGATTGTCGGGATGGCTGTTTGAGGAAGCTCCCATTTACCGTATTACCGTAACATTTCAACAAAACAACATAACACAACACCACCGTTGTTTATTTTTACAGTGCACACAGTGTCCGCGGTGTGGTGAAAAGAGGGCAAGAGAGGAAATTAAAACAGAAGTGGATTTATAGTTAGAAAGAGTGCTAAAAAAGAGAGATTTTTTTTTTTTTTTTTTTTTTTTCTGAAAAAATCCATAGATAAGACGCACCGTTATATAAGCCGCAGGGGCCAAAAAACGGGAAAAAAGCCGCGGCTTATAGTCCGGAATTTACGGTATATATCTATGCACAGACCACTTCAACAGCATCCTTCCTTTGTTTATCTGGGAAATCAAAGCCACAGGAAAGCAGCAGACATCATCAGACGTCACGGCTCAAAACAAGCAGGATTTCTAGCTGTGACCACATGCACATTTCCAAAAAGCAGGATGGCAGCAACACCCTACTCTGCCACCCTGCATTTAGAAATTTGCCCCCTTTTAGCCAATTGGCATGAACATAAACATTGACAATGCTGAGGAAGGCTTGTGCCGAAACGTCCATTGATTGAACTGCTGCTTTGAAGGTATTAAAAAACCCCAAAAGGATTTATTTTGAGTGCTGGCTTTTCTGTCCTTCTTTCATGAACATAAACACACACACACACACACACACACACTTGACCTCCATGTCAAATTTCAGCCTCCTAGGGCAAAAACTGTGGCCGGTAAAGTAAAGCGTGATGAACTCTTTGTGGACCAACTGACCGACTCAAACATCAATCTGTTCATTAGATAAAGCATCATACGCTCATGATATTATACTGTGTGTGTGTGTGTGTGTGTGTGTGTGTGTGTGTGTGTGTGTGTGTGTGTGTGTGTGTGTGTGTGTGTGTGTGTGTGTGTGTGTGTGTGTGTGTGTGTGTGTGTGTGTGTGTTCCAGAACAAGATGCACCCCAGGGAGTGGAACCGGGACGTCCAGTTCAGAGGTCGGGTCAGAGTTCAGCTCAAGCTGGAAGACGGCAACCTCTGCCACGACAGGTTCACCTGCCGTAAGTCACCAGCAGGGGGCGCCCTCAGGCCTTCCTATCCTAAAGCATGAATAATGCATGATATTTTCTTAGTTTTGTTTTGCGAGTAAAATGTGTGAAGCTCTGTGCAGAGCGCTCTGATATGAGATCTTCATGGCCTGACCTCCCTCTCTCTCTCCTCTGTGTTCCTCAGGTAAAGACGTGATGTTCTACGTGGCGGAGATGATCCCCAAGCTGAAGACTCGCACCCAGAAGAGCAGCGGAGGAGACACCAGCTCGCAGCAGGGCGAGGGCGGCAAGAAGAGCAAGAAGAAGAAGAAATGAAAATCAAAAATGTTATTTATTTTTTACTTTTTTTCATCATAAATCGATTGTTTCGACTGAACGTCTGGGAGAATGAAAGTCTCATAACTCACAATTTGGCTATTTTTCCTTTAAATGTGAGTTAAAGTGAGGAAGTTCTGTGTTCCTTGGCCGACTGTTAGTGACTGTGATGTTTTTACTTTTTACCCAGTCTGATGTTACTTTAATAACAAGTTGACGTTCAAAATACATGGTGGTCGATGTGCATTCTAAAGACATTGAACATTTCCATGAGCATCACCTGGAAAATAAAACTCTTGATTAGAAACTTTGTGAACGTGTTTTGTTTTTGTAGAGGCGAGAGGACTGCATCATGAATTTTCAATTCAAATGCCTTTATTGGCATCAATGTAACCGGGACAATATTGACAAAGAAGCATCAAGTGCGCTAATAGAGATAACTGTCGTCTCTCTACTGTGAACTAGCCTATCTAAAAAAAACAAAACAATCTGGCATCATTTATATAGATGTACAGTATATGTGTATAGTATATATATATATATGTACGAGCAGAGAAAGTGGCAGCAAGCAAGCTCAAAGTCAAAGTAGAATCAAAAGTGGAAAAAGGAGCTTACTGGTTACTTTTTAGGGAGAATATTTAATCCAGAAGTGTTGGTACACAGGTAACCTCAGGTTTACATACAATGTACAACTTCAAACACAATAAGAGACACGGGCAGGAAAAACGCAACGCGTTTCAACCTCACTGGGTCTTCGTCAGGCTGTGCATATATATACTGTATGTACACCATATATATATATGTATGTATGTATATTTAAACAGTATATAAATATATATATGTACACCATGCTTTCTGGCTAACTTAGAGTAATGTTCATTAATGTGCAGTGTCCCTCAAATAAAATCAACAACTTGTGCCCGGTTGCATAAACCACCTTAAGTTTCAAACCTAAGTTTGTCCCTTAGCCAATATATTTCCCTAAGCTGAGGGATTCACTCAGGAGCGTTGCATAAAGCCTCAAAGCAATTAACACTTACTGGATGGCTGGGAACGCATGGTTCCTTGGTGCTCGAGGTCCGGTTCAAGTTTGGAAGCTATTTTGAGGATGGGCTGACGGTCAAATCTATACTCGCTCAAAAGCTGCACATATAATTCATCATGTCCAGTGGGTTTTGCCTGTCCTGAAAAATGTGTTGTGGTATCTCCACCTCTTGAATCACCATAAATTCAGCCATGTTCAACAAATAATTTCACACAAATTCACATTTACGTGACGGTTATGTCCCTTAAGATTTTCTGAGGAAAATGGCTAGTAAGGACCTTCTAGCAATGCATAAGGGAAGATAAGGGCAAACACCTATCCCTTACAATAGGATATTGTATTGTTTGATTTTACGCAACAAATTTTCTATCCAAATGTCTATCTATTCCGTTTGAATATTTCTGAATACTGGGGGGGGGGGGGTCCATAAACGGTCTTGGAATTGCATAAATTAGTGACTGGAAAGCTGAGATTTGTGGATTCAATGAGCCCAATTGTATTCATGTGTGATGATGATGTTAGTCTGCATAGTAGCATTTCATTGTAGTGAGACCATTTTTCAAAAGTTGACCTCATTGTATAAAATGACCTATTGTGACCTATATGATAATCACAACCTCCTCAATCTTTACAACCACAAACTAGAGGCTTTAGGCATTCAATTCATGGCATATACTGTATGGCTTTCCTAGGTATATTGACAATAAGGTGGTTTTTGAGCAATTTCCAGAACAGAGGTGCTCACCACCCAATAGCAAAAATAAATAAATATATAAAATCTTACAGAAATATCCAAATGTCAAAAGTCTTTGGTACCAAAAATATGTCCATGAAATCCTATGTCATTTTGTAATTGGTATTCTAGTAGCAAAAAAATAAATAAAAAATACATACATACAAAACTAGATATGGGGTGGTTGACATTTTGTCAGGTTAGAGCAACAGCCCCTCAAAATGTCTGTGCACGTCCCTGCTGCAGCACCTGTGCGCTCCTCCACTCTGGAGCTCTCCATGGTGCTGAACCTGTCTTGAGGCATTTTGGCCACTGATTAGTCATTTTTGTCCATTTAGTCGACACCATTTACCTAATTCAAAAATCTGGCTCCGTTAGGTCAGTGGTTCTCAAATGGGGGTCCGTGGCACTTTGCAAGGAGGTCCGCGAAAAGTTTTCAGGAAAATAAAAATAAAAACGTTTTTTGTGTGCAAAAGCTTCATAGTTCAACAAAAATATTTTATGCTTCAAATCTAAAATGGTTCATGGATTACATTCTAATCTAACAAACCTATCAATTTAAAAGTCAAGCACGTTACCGTGGAAACAATTAAGCTTAGCCCAAAATCACAAATCAGAATGAGGGGGTCCCTGGTATATTTTCTATCTTGTAAGGGGTCCTTGGCTGAAAAACATTTGAGAACCTCTGCGTTAGGTCAGCAGGGGTGCTCTTTACACTACAATTTCTGCTCACTCACACTCAGTCACAGACATTTCACATTCCTAATATAAGATATAACCTGTTTATGTTTGTAGGTGCTATCAAAAATAAAATGATTAAAACTATATTTTTTTGCAGGGTTTTCTCCCATTTTCTCCCCAATTCCCCCTGCTGTCCCGGTCGTTGCTCCACCCCCTCTGCCGATCTGGGGAGAGTTGTAGACTAGCACCATGCTTCCTCCGATACATAGTCACTTCTTTTCACCTGAAAGTGAGGAGTTTCACAGGCAGGACGTAGCACGTGGGAGGATCACGCTATTCTCCCCATCCCCATCCCCATGCCTCCCCTCCCCCTCGACAAGGCGCACCAACTTCCACCGGCTTCCCACCCGCAGACACGGCCAATTATGTCTGTAAAGTCTGACCAAGCTGGAAACACCGCTGCCGGGAATTGAACCCGGGTCTCCGTGGTGGGAGGAGAGTGCTTTGACCTCCAGACTACCCAGATGCCCTAAAACTATTATTTATCATTCTGATGATGTAGAGCTTGATGATGGTTCTCAACCTTTTTGAGCCGCGACCCCCAAAAAACGTTAGGCTGCCACTGCCCAACCCAACCAACGACTTCCCAGTGCGCACACATTGACACACTGATTTCACTCTCACTTAAATCTTTTGTATACCGTACAGTTTATATATAGCTTATTGTTTTTATAGCTGTATGTATTATACAGTATAATACATTAAATCAATCATGGGCGAAAAACAAAACAAAACCACTGATGTAGAGGAGGGGCGTGTGCAGTGCCAGGCAGAGTACAGACACACAGCAACAACATACAGGGACAGGATGTAGAGAGGCGTGTGCAGTGCCAGGCATAGTACAGACACACAGCAACAACATACAGGGACAGGATGTAGAGAGGCGTGTGCAGTGCCAGGCATAGTACAGACACACAGCAACAACATACAGGAACAGGATGTAGAGGGGCGTGTGCAGTGCCAGGCAGAGTACACAGCAACAACATACAGGAACAGGATGTAGAGGGGCGTGTGCAGTGCCAGGCAGAGTACAGACACACAGCAACAACATACAGGAACAGGGATGTAGAGAGGTGTGTGCAGTGCCAGGCAGAGTACAGACACACAGCAACAACATACAGGGACAGGATGTAGAGGGGCGTGTGCAGTGCCAGGCAGAGTACAGACACACAGCAACAACATACAGGAACAGGATGTAGAGGGGCGTGTGCAGTGCCAGGCAGAGTACAGACACACAGCAACAACATACAGGAACAGGATGTAGAGGGGCGTGTGCAGTGCCAGGCAGAGTACAGACACACAGCAACAACATACAGGAACAGGATGTAGAGGGGCGTGTGCAGTGCCAGGCAGAGTACAGACACACAGCAACAACATACAGGAACAGGATGTAGAGGGGCGTGTGCAGTGCCAGGCAGAGTACAGACACACAGCAACAACATACAGGAACAGGATGTAGAGGGGCGTGGGCAGTGCCAGGCAGAGTACAGACACACAGCAACAACATACAGGAACAGGATGTAGAGGGGCGTGTGCAGTGCCAGGCAGAGTACAGACACACAGCAACAACATACAGGAACAGGATGTAGAGGGGTGTGTGCAGTGCCAGGCAGAGTACAGACACACAGCAACAACATACAGGAACAGGATGTATTCTGATGATGTAGAGGGGCGTGTGCAGTGCGAGGCAGAGTACAGACACACAGCAACAACATACAGGAACAGGATGTAGAGGGGCGTGTGCAGTGCCAGGCAGAGTACAGACACACAGCAACAACATACAGGAACAGGATGTAGAGGGGCGTGTGCAGTGCGAGGCAGAGTACAGACGCACAGCAACAACATACAGGAACAGGATGTAGAGGGGTGTGTGCAGTGCGAGGCAGAGTACAGACGCACAGCAACAACATACAGGAACAGGATGTAGAGGGGTGTGTGCAGTGCCAGGCAGAGTACAGACACACAGCAACAACATACAGGAACAGGATGTAGAGGGGCGTGTGCAGTGCCAGGCAGAGTACAGACACACAGCAACAACATACAGGAACAGGATGTAGAGGGGTGTGTGCAGTGCCAGGCAGAGTACAGACACACAGCAACAACATACAGGGACAGGATGTAGAGGGGCGTGTGCAGTGCCAGGCAGAGTACAGACACACAGCAACAACATACAGGAACAGGATGTAGAGGGGCGTGTGCAGTGCCAGGCAGAGTACAGACACACAGCAACAACATACAGGAACAGGATGTAGAGGGGCGTGTGCAGTGCCAGGCAGAGTACAGACACACAGCAACAACATACAGGAACAGGATGTAGAGGGGCGTG
>NC_139631.1:43766334-43801334 GCF_964638095.1 Poromitra crassiceps | reverse complement strand
AATGGATAGCTGCATGGGGGATTATTGGTACAGGGTAATGGATAGCTCGGGGATTAGGCAGGATAGATTTGGTGCAAGGTTAAGGGGGGATAGACAGGCTAAGGAGGGATAAGGCTAATAGCTGGTGGCTATGGGGTGTTGCTGTAATAGCTGCTGGTGGGGGATATACAGGCTGAGGAGGGATAGCCTAAGGCTAATATTTGCTGGCTATGGGGTGTTGCTGTAATAGCTGCTGGTGGGGGATATACAGGCTGAGGAGGGATAAGGCTAATAGCTGGTGGCTATGGGGTGTTGCTGTAATAGCTGCTGGTGGGGGATATACAGGCTGAGGAGGGATAAGGCTAATAGCTGGTGGCTATGGGGTGTTGCTGTAATAGCTGCTGGTGGGGGATATACAGGCTGAGGAGGGATAAGGCTAATATTTGCTGGCTATGGGGTGTTGCTGTAATAGCTGCTGGTGGGGGATATACAGGCTGAGGAGGGATAGCCTAAGGCTAATATTTGCTGGCTATGGGGTGTTGCTGTAATAGCTGCTGGTGGGGGATATACAGGCTGAGGAGGGATAAGGCTAATAGCTGGTGGCTATGGGGTGTTGCTGTAATAGCTGCTGGTGGGGGATATACAGGCTGAGGAGGGATAAGGCTAATATTTGCTGGCTATGGGGCGTTGCTGTAATAGCTGCTGGTCGGGGATATACAGGTTGAGGAGGGATAAGGCTAATAGCTGGTGGCTATGGGGTGTTGTGTAATAGCTGCTGGTGGGGTTAGCTGGGATAGGGGTAGGATAGGCCAGAAAATCTCCAAATGTCCCATCGTAATTCTCCTTAATTGGGTTGGGTTAATTGATGAAAGAAAACAAAATGAAGCTTCCCACACAAAAAAATCACCATTTTGTGTCTGAAGCTTCATTGGCAGAGGTGGGTTTTGTGGAATCTTTACTATTGTATAACGGGTGATCTGATAGGAGCTGCACTATTTCGAGGAGAGCCTACAGTATGGTGAGCATTTGTTCGTCATGTTATATTGTAGGCTATATTTATCAATACATCTGCAACCTACGTCTGATATGTTATAGGGGAAGTGTGAGAGATGGGGATGAGGGGGTCTCTTCTTTTGAGGTCATCCCTTATGGCTGTAGCTTATTTGACCATGCCTGCACGGTAGTAGGGTTGGCTCTATTGAGTTGTGCTGTTGTACCCTCAAGATATGCTATAGTCTGGTAGAGTGCCATCCAGTGTTGAATTAACCGAAGATTGGGAATAAACCACAGCATCAGTAGGCTATGGTCTTTTTGCTGCAGGAAAAGGCCTGCCAGCAATTATAGCCTACACACTGATTTAAGTTGAGAGATAGAGCTGAATCAGACAGAGGGAGGGGTTAGGCAGGCAACATTGTAGATCATAATAGCTCTGACAGTGTTGAAAAATCATGATTCCAAAAATCTCTGCTCAGTGGTCATTTCCAGAACATGATTGTTGTGCCCGGCGTCATGAGCCTGGCTGTGAGCGGTGTGAGTGAGTGAGTGAGTGAGTGTCTGTTTCTGTGTCTGTGTGTGTGTGTGTTTCTGTGTCTGTGTGTGTGTGTGTGTGTGTGTGTGTGTGTGTGTGTGTGTGTGTGTGTGTGTGTGTGTGTGTGTGTGTGTGGACTGACTTGCAGAGTGCGCTCGCTTTCTTTCTCTCCTCCTCGCTCTCAGCATGTTGACTCTGAGCACCGATCTTCTTCTCCCAAAACTGCTTAATGAAGAGCTTATCATGGATCAGAGCCACGTTCATCTGCAGCCACATCACACACACCAACACTATTAATACTATTAATCCTATTAATACTTCTACATCACTTTTTACAACAGAGGTACAAAGTGCTCTGCATGCTATGAAACGCAGCTTGGTTAACTATCCTATTACATGATCTCACATTCTGTTCCGTTCTGCGGTTCAGCCGCACACAGAGATTTCAGTGGGTGGGAGTAGGCTACTTGCCTTGACAGACAACTCCTTCAGCCAATCAGCATCGCCAAATCCACTCCTTTGGCCAATCAGCATCGAATCCTTTCAAATCCAAATCCACTCAGAAGAATGGTGAAAACCGAGAGAACCGAGAAACTCGGCTGGTGCACTTGTTCTTGTTTCATTGTTGTTATTGAGTGTATGAGTTCATTTATGCTCCATTTTTGTCCGAAAACAAATGCGTCCGTTTCAAACGATGTAAACGTCACTGCCGACATACTTCGTCTTTCACGTTGATATGTTAAACAATACGTCCACTAGTGGGCAGTAGAGAGTCAAATGTGTGAGTGTGTGTCTGGTACTGTTCTGTTTCATCCATATCCATAAGCTCTCAGAAAACGCGAAGAATTACGCACAAAATGAGCACAGAAAGCTCCGTCCGTATGCGTGTCCGTATTTAACATTGGGCATAATTGGGTCTTATCTCTGCGATAACTGTTACGGCTGTGTTTACTCTACTAACGTTAACGTTATCGCTCGTTGCTTCAGGAACCACCATACATCAGATTGCCAATTAGGCCCCGCCCCCTTTTAGGGAGTAAAGACAAGCCTCTCCCCGTTGACTTCAATGTAAAATAGCACTACCAAAAAAGTTATAGAAAAATAACAGAATCAATCTCGTTTATTAATGACCCCAAAACACCATGACATGACAATATATTACAACTCGTCTGACCATAGAATGGACAAGATACACCGGAAATATGACTTTGACCCATCTAAAATCATGTGACTCAGGTCACATATTTACATTACAGCCCCGAGCGAAGTAGCCTACAACGACACTGGGCTCCACGACAACAACATTTAATGTAGGAAGACTAAATTAGCAACAGGCGGACACTGGAACTAGGTCAGAGACGGGTCATGAGTCACATGATTTTAGACGAGTTAAAGTCATATTTCCCATGTATCTTGTATCTTGTGGCCGGCTGAGTTGTAATATATTGTCATGTCATGGTGTTTTGTGGTCATTAATAAACTAGATTGATTCTGTTATTTTTCTATATCTTTTTTGTGGTAGTGCTATTTTACATCGAGGTCAACGGGGAGAGGCTTGTGTTTTCCCCCTAAAAGGGGGGCGGGAACATGTGCCGCCAGCAGCCGGCCTACAAAATGACGTATTGCCGATCTGGTGTATACTGTTATGCCAGCGGCGGCCCTGATTGGCCGGTTACATTGTCAACTACGAGGCAGGTCCCTGATTGGCCGGTGCACTTTGTAATTTGTGGAAATGGCTGGGGGCGGAGCCAGACTGATCCACAGAACCAAACAGAATGTGAGGTCATGTCATGTGATCAGCATGGTTTAGCAGGCGAATGAAACCATCATAAAGGAAAATGTAATAAAGAATCAAAAGCAAACAGCTACAGAAGAGGAACATTTTGCCACTGCGATCAATAAAGATTCACCTTATACCTAAAAAAAAATCATGTCGTCATGTCGTCATGCCAGTTAGTGATGATGATCATACGCACATAACACACAACAACCAACAATTTAATACATATACATACAATTTTGATTTCGAGTTCTAATTTTCACAGTGTGTGTTCCTAGGAGTGTGACAATGTACTCTGTCCTGTTCTGTCTTTTAACCGTGTGACAAGCCGGATGCGAACAAGAAAGTTTCTATTCTATTCTATTCTATTCTATTCTATTCTATTGTGAGCATGGTATTCATTCTCCTTACTGCCTGGAAAAGGCTGTTTCTGTCATGCAGCTCCTAGCAGGCTGCTTCCTGTCATTTCTACACTGAAATAATTTCACTATAAAAATAGAAATAAAATTAACTTCATACAAACGTCCCTTCACTGTGTTCCCTTCACTAAACCTAAACCTAACCTTCACTGTGGCTGCATGAAGAATTGGTCCTTAAATAGAAAGAGATGTTTGAGAAGTTAAAACCACTTTACATTTGAGTTGAATGTTGTGA
This sequence comes from Poromitra crassiceps, assembly GCF_964638095.1. Classification (NCBI taxonomy): domain Eukaryota; kingdom Metazoa; phylum Chordata; class Actinopteri; order Beryciformes; family Melamphaidae; genus Poromitra; species Poromitra crassiceps. The sequence goes on along the minus strand of NC_139631.1, from coordinate 43,797,393 downwards.
GTTTGTGTGTTTAGAAAGTTTTTATATTTGAATAAAACAAACCGTTCCTTGGCTGTTGGCTCCTACTCAAGCTGGTTCTGATTGTGACTTGTTCTAAGAGACAAGAATTTCCTCAGCTGACTGGAATTCACTCTGGAGCAGAGAATCAGCCAAATGAATTCACTCTGGAGCAGTGAAACAATCTAATTCACTCTGGAGCAGCGAAACAACCTAATTCACTCTGGAGCAGCGAAGCAACCTAATTCACTCTGGAGCAGAGAATCAGCCTAATGAAAAGTGATTTTCGTCACTAGATTTCCTGATGAAAGACAAAAAACGAAAGATTTGACACAAACCTTTCAGCTGAGCGTCCGTCAGTCCCACAGGCTGGATGAGTGTGTGTGTGTGTGTGTGTGTGTGTGTGTGTGTGTGTGTGTGTGTGTGCGCGTGCGTGTGTGTGAGAGAGAGATGTGGTGTCAGTGAATGCACCAGTCAGTCAGTAAATCTTGATCTCGGTTTCTGTTTATTCCTCTCACTTACTCTCTCTCTCCCTCTCTCTCTCTCTCTCTCTCTCTCCCTCTCTCTCCCCATCTCTCTCTCTCTCTCTCTCTGTCTCTCCCTCTCTCTCTCTCCCTCTCCCCATCTCTCTCTGTCTCTCCCTCTCTATCTCCCTCTCCCCATCTCTCTTTCTGTCTCTCCCCCTCTCTCTCTCCCTCTCTCTCTCTCCCTCTCCCCGTCTCTCTCTGTCTCCCCATCTCTCTCTGTCTCTCCCTCTCTCTCTCCCTCTCCCCATCTCCCCATCTCTCTCTGTCTCTCCCTCTCTCTCTCCCTCTTCCCATCTCTCTCTCTGTCTCTCCCCCTCTCCCCTCCCTCACCCCCCTCTCTCTCTTTCAAGTCTGTTGGAATGTAAGTGAACTGAATGAGTGAGAGACATACAGGCAGATAGAGAGAGGGCAGGGGGTGGTTGATGGAGAAACGAATGAAAGACAAAAGAGAGCGAGGGGAGAGAGAGGGTTATTTATAGTGGCAGCTATTACAGGGCTTTTTCAAATGGCTACTCAATTCTGATTGGCTAATGAAGGCGTTCTAATGTGTGTTTTGTTGATTTTTGACGCTCCTGCAGATGAGGTTAGAGACGCGACACACTCTCAAAAGGGTTCCCAACGTTTCGACTGAGGGCCAATTTAAGGCCTCCATAATAGACCCATTAGAGTGGATGTCACAGGGTTAGTTACAGGACGTCACAGGGTTAGTTACAGGACGTCACAGGGTTACTTACAGGACATCACAGGGTTAGTTACAGGACGTCACAGGGTTAGTTACAGGACGTCACAGGGTTAGTTACAGGACGTCACAGGGTTAGTTACAGGATGTCACAGGGTTAGTTACAGGACGTCACAGGGTTACTTACAGGACGTCACAGGGTTAGTTACAGGACGTCACAGGGTTAGTTACAGGACGTCACACGGTTACTTACAGGACATCACAGGGTTAGTTACAGGACGTCACAGGGTTAGTTACAGGACGTCACAGGGTTAGTTACAGGACATCACACGGTTACTTACAGGACATCACAGGGTTAGTTACAGGACGTCACAGGGTTAGTTACAGGACGTCACAGGGTTAGTTACAGGACGTCACACGGTTACTTACAGGACATCACAGGGTTAGTTACAGGACGTCACAGGGTTAGTTACAGGACGTCACAGGGTTAGTTACAGGACGTCACACGGTTACTTACAGGACATCACAGGGTTAGTTACAGGACATCACAGGGTTAGTTACAGGACGTCACAGGGTTAGTTACAGGACGTCACAGGGTTACTTACAGGACGTCACAGGGTTACTTACAGGACGTCACAGGGTTAGTTACAGGACGTCACAGGGTTAGTTACAGGACGTCACAGGGTTAGTTACAGGACGTCACAGGGTTAGTTACAGGACGTCACAGGGTTAGTTACAGGACGTCACAGGGTTAGTTACAGGACGTCACACGGTTAGTTGCGCACGCATGGTCGTATCCAAAACTCTGAGGAACTGAAGCTGATACGATACGATACGATATGATACGATACGATACGATACGATACGATACGAAATACTTTATTAATCCCACAGGGGGGAAACTGAGTGCCACCATACTGTAACGAAGTGGGTATTCGTCCAAGGAACTGGAGACTTGAAGTTGGTACAGGCTTTTTATTCTTGTCTTCACAATACACGCTCCTAGCAGCTAGCTTCGCTGCTAGCTCTACAACCACCCGGTCAGCTCCCTCGCATAGCCTGACTGGCCTCCGCCCCGGCCGCTGGTCACATATATCCCCTTCCCCCTAGGAACACACCCACACACATTAGTTCCTAGCTGCAGTTGAGACACTTCTATTGCACATCACATTACAGGTAATACTTGGATTACCTGAAACGCTACATACTCCTCACCCAACATTAGTCGACGCCCACGTCGACACCCACAACCCACACACATCCCCCTGTACCAAAACACACCCAACACAATATTTTTCCCCATCACCACATCAAAATCTAATTCCCACAAACCCCACAACATTTCAATTCCCCACAATTAGTCCCTTCTTTTTTTCCAACACCCCCGTCATAATGTCCAGTTTGCATCAGGTACTCCGTAATGTCTAGTTTTCCATTAGGTACCCCCATAATGTCTAGTTTCCCATTAGGCACTCCATAATGTCTAGTTTTTCATTATTTCCTTCTTTTTCACACATTCATTTAAACACAAGCCCCCACATTTTCCTTAACTTTTCTTTTCCCAGCAACTTCTTAATTTTTCATTTAAACCCCATTTCCATCCCCTCTTTCACAGCTTCTGTCCCACCTGAAACACGCTTTTCGGTCCCCCCTTTTGTTTGTTCCAGTAGCCAAATGCTCGAACGAGCACCGGATCGACATCCTCGTCCTCCGGTCTCCACTCGCGCCCGTCGACTCTCCAGCTGACCCTGGCGTCGTCCTCCCGGCCTCGCACTCGCTCGTTTTTCCGTCCCCCTCCTCCAGGGTTGAGGACAGCAGAGCGAACACCACCGGCGTCGATCTTCCCCTCGGCTCTCCGCTCGTTTTTCCGTCCCCCTCCTCCAGGGTTGAGGACTGCAGAGCGAACACCACCGGCGTCGATCTTCCCCTCGGCTCTCCGCAGTGCAACGTTAGGGGGTGTATAGCGGTTAGGCTGGGCCGGTTCCCCCGGCGGTAACCCCTCTCGCTCACTCGGAGACACGAGCGTCGCTCTCCCGACTGTAACAACGCTGCAGACGATGTCCCTCTCTTCCCTCTGGCTGTTCACGCTCTTCCCAGCCTGCGTCTCACCTCCGGCCTCCACACTCTCAGTGCAGTCCCTGGCCAAGTGCTCCGGTGACTGGCAAGTCCAGCAGAGTCTCACCTGTCTGCCGCCTGCACGTCTCTCTTCTCCCGCTGCCCCCCGATCTCCGACAGCCTCTGGACACTCTCTGGCTAGATGTCCGATCGCGCTACTTGCCCAGCAGGCTCCCTGCTGTCCATGTCGTTGTCCCGCATACCCGGTCCGTCTCCCGGAACCGCCTCGGCACCACCTCGCCACGTGGCCCGGCTCTCTGCAGGTCCAACACAGTCTCTTCCGTGGCTCTTCCGGCCGCTCTCCCCGCTGCATTACCTCCGCGCTCATCAAGTCCACCCGCTGCATGACTTCTCGCAGCGCCCGCATCACCTCTACTGCCCAGGCAGGAGTCTCTTCTACCAGCCGTCCGACCTCTCTCAACACACGGGCCTCCATGCCCGCCAGCATCGAGCTGATCCCCGCCGTCAGCTCTCCTTTCCTCCCGTTCACCGATGGCCATTCTCCGGAGATACTTGATTCTCCGCGCACCATCGCACGTGGTTTTAGCAGCTAGCAGTTAGCAGTTAGCACCCCTGGTAGCTAACTTACTAGCGCTAGTTTCTAGAGCCAAAAAGCCGCACCACCCATCTCTTTTGCCGTTCCTTCTCACCCTCTCCCCTCTCGGCCGAATCAGAGGCGTTACCGCTTTACTTCTGCACCAATGTAACAAAGTGGGTATTCGTCCAAGGAACTGGAGACTTGAAGTTGGTACAGGCTTTTTATTCTTGTCTTCACAATACACGCTCCTAGCAGCTAGCTTCGCTGCTAGCTCTACAACCACCCGGTCAGCTCCCTCGCATAGCCTGACTGGCCTCCGCCCCGGCCGCTGGTCACATATATCCCCTTCCCCCTAGGAACACACCCACACACATTAGTTCCTAGCTGCAGTTGAGACACTTCTATTGCACATCACATTACAGGTAATACTTGGATTACCTGAAACGCTACAATACTGTACATGCAAGACAAACAGACAATGGTAAACAGTAAAGACAATCACAGTAGAGAAAGAATAAAATAAAATACATGTCTCAGCAGTACAAAAAAGAGGAGAGCACATTGCCAAACGAGGCCAACCAGGTTAATAAGTCCAATATTCCATGATGCCACCCCCTGCAGCCGTCTGCAGGCTAGAGTGCAGCAACAGCAAGCAGCTCAACGACAATAATCGTTAAAAAAGCTCACAGCACCAGGCACAAAGGATTTCCTAAATCTGTCTGAAGAGCACCTAGGCATAATAAGCCTGTCACTAAAGGAGCTCTTCAGGTCACTAAAGACGGCCTGCATTGGGTGATCCTCATTGTTCATGATCCTCCTGAGCTTCCGACCCATTCTCTTCTCCAGGATCGTCTCAAGGGAGTCCGGCATCACGCCAATGATGGATCCGGCTTTCCTGATCAGTTTGTTGATCTTGTTTTTATCCTCGGTTTTTAGACCACTCCCCCAACAAACAACAGCGTAAAACAACACACTTGCTAAAATACTTTGATAAAACACATAGAGGAGGGACCTGCTTACATTAAAAGAACGGAGCTTCGATCCCTGGAATACAGGAAAAATATAGACGCTGGACATTCCCACTAGGAATATGACGATGTGCAGCACTGCAACTTTGGCGATGTATTGGATCCTAGACCCATCCTGACAGTGAGTACGGGTCAAGAAACCTCACCCCATTGAAAGAGTTATCTTATTTGTGTAAGATAACCTGTCTGTTGCTGGCAAAGCTTTAAAATATGTGGAGGAGGCGTCGGGATCTTCCATATTTCTATAACAGCTGAACCGCTAGCTGTCACTTTCTGCAACCAGTTCGGCTCCGCCCCCAAAATACGTCATCGCTGTTTACAAACATAAAAAGGGTCTATAGAGGCACCCAAGAAAAAAGGAAGACAAATCAAATATTTTCTTTAAAGCAGCTACGAGCAACTTTTTCGATTGTTATTAAACAGTATAAATTTAATATCAATGCATCACATCTTACCTCTAATAGTCGACGAGACCAAAGCCGTGTGCATCTGAGATTGCTCCCTTAGGTGATTATTAAGTCTATAGTCTGTCTAAACTCGCGCCAACAGGGGGCTCTCTAGAGCGACTGGACCGGGTAACCCGGAAGTGAAACGCGGAAGTGAAACCAGGAAGTGAAACGCAGCTGCCTTTTTACGCCGTTTGCGCTGCCTAGCAACATAACATAAACAATGTGAACGCCACGCATACTCGCGGGAACATCTCTCGTTATATTCTAACAGGTTTTTTGGAAGTTATTTTGTGGTTATGGCCGAAGTGGCTGCTGCAAACCGTTTCATTTCAATTCCTGATCTGCCCTGGCTACAGACACACTAACACTGGCCGATTCACTCGGGGTTCAAGCGAGACTACTCTGCGTTGGTATCGTCGACTATTAGAGGTAAGATGTGATGCATTGATATTAAATTTATACTGTTTAATAACAATCGAAAAAGTTGCTCGTAGCTGCTTTAATAGATTAAAAGTCATCTCGATTGCAATCTGGGAACCCAGAGTCTGACTCTGGGACAGCCCTACCTTTGTTCCTGGCTTCCTGTACAGCACGCCTCTCCTGCCACCGTCACTTCCTTTTCCGCGTCCGTGCTCCACTGTTTAGTCTGAATAGCAACTTGTGCCGCGACTTTGGCGATACTACTAGTAGTCACAACAACTACACCTCCAGTCATTTTCCACTGTTGTTGTGAGACGAGTTGACGTCTTCTATGCAGAGTGTTTATGCGTTAACGTTATTAGAGAATAGCCAAAGCGGACGCGGAAAAGGAAGTGACGGTGGCAGGAGAGGCTGGTGACGTGCAAATTTTTCGCCCGACTGATCTAAGATGAATCCCTATATGTCCCTATATGTTGCTTAACACATTGAGTGCCACAGCGCTTCAGTAAAATTGTCTGGAGCCTGTGCCAGATTCACTTCCATTCAGTTGAAAACAGCTATAGAATTTTTTCTATTAGGGCTATATGGACAGGGCTGGACTCTAATGAAACATTGGACACTCCTGCTTCTTTCAAAGAAGACATTTTGTTTCTAGACAGTTCCATTATGAAATGACAGCCTCTGAAAGAAGCACTTTCAAGGGTTTTCTGCTGTCTTTTTTTACTTTTCAAGATAGTCACTTTTATGAATACTTTTTGCACTCTAATTTCAAGCACATTCACTGACTCTGGCTAATATTTTCTGATGTAGTGACATGGTGTAGTCCTGTGCAGCCTGCGTGCCCCACCCCCCTCTCCCCCCCTGTTACGACCCGGTCTAAGGTCAGGCTGCAACATAACATGCACACAGAAACCAGATGTAAAATGTAGCAAACTGCACAATTTTATTGCGAGGCACCAAACATGGGTTACATTAACAGTGCAAAGTTGGTAAAACTGATTGAAGCAATGGCTCAGGGTGAACATTAGCCAAAACCCACACTAGATACCACCCACAAACTAACTAAGGACAAAACAAATGAAAGAAAAGACAATAATAAACCTACCTCCCTCAACTAAACCAGGAGAAAACTGAAATTAAAAGGCCCATTCACCCCTACAGCTTCAGATAAGCTATTTGGCTAAGGACTAAGCTAATTACAAAGTGCCAGAGCACACTGGTTGGAGGAGTGCGGGGGAAGACCAGCAGCAACACCACTCAGTTACTGCTGGCCTCCCCGCCATCTTGCAGAATCCAGGGAGTTTTAAAGGCAGTGTGCTGCGGGGTCGACCAATCCACAGCCACCACCTGCCAATCATTGCCGATTGCCATCACCTGTAGAACAAAGATCCACTCACAACAAGAGCTCTCACTCAGCACACATCTAAACCACATGCATACAGGGAATTAACAAGAAACATAAGGGAATACAATACAAATACGGCCTAAGGCCATAACACCCCCCTTCCCAAAAGAGAACATCTCACCCCAAATGAGATGTTCTAAATCAGGACAGCAGGAAAACCTCCCACAGGTCATCTACATCTCACAGGTTAACTCAGATTAGCATCACAACTAACCTTCACAACAAAACACACCAGGGCAGCGGCAAAACCAACAAAACCAAAACCTTCTGTCCCATGTGTCCCCGCCCTCCGTCTGTGCTCCCAACTGCTGGAGAACAGCAACTACCTGTAAATAGGCGCCACGTACTGCTTCGGTTTAAAGCTCGTGAAACATATTACAGGCGTCGGACGAAAACGAACTAAGGGCACTTCCGGATAAAAGGTGATGTTAAAAATGTCCCCCCCCAGCACTAACACCAAGGGTGTTGTCACAATGCACAGAGTCTGTGCGCTGGCGTCCCAACCCACAGAGCCTGTGCACTCATACGCTGTGCCTTCACTACACAGAACTCACACGCTGTGCCTTCACTACACAGAACTCACAACGTAACATACCACAGGTCACTAAACACACTCCTCCAACAGAACAAAGCAAACAAATGTAACACAGGCAACATACTGTATTTTTGGTTGGCAGATTTAACTTTACTATAACGAAGACAAAACAGTTTTACTACTAGAACGAAACATTTAGACACAAATACAAGCAAGTTGTCCACTGGTATGCAGGGTGGGAAACCGTAAACTCACCGGGGTAGACTGCAGACTTGACCAGAGCAGACTCCTTTTCCAGCTTTGTTTGTCGGACATAGAGATACAGGAGTTGATCAATCTCACCACTCAAATCCCTTGCTTCCAGCTCCACCTCTCACGTGGAGGGCGAGTCCCAGGTGCTCTGTCGTCTCTACCCCGGCCTCCATTTGAGCCATCGGATTAGTCTGGACTTGAGTGAGCAGCAATCGTCACCACTGTCCACTCGTCCCGCCAGCAGTCCTTGGTGTGGAACAGGCAGCCTCAACCACCCCTCCCACACTGAAATGCCAGAAACTGCCCCGACAACACAAAATGCTGGAGCGCAGGAACTATTTCTTTCCCACCACAGCGACCACCTGCTTTTTACACCCACCTTACCAGGTTGGGCCTTGAACAAAAATCAACATGAAAAAACACTGGCAAAACTCAACTCCAGCATGCACGAGCTCCCGACACCCTGTGTCATGACCAAATTGCCACAGCCGAACAGTCATCAACACAGGCAAACACCCAAGCTCAACCAGGTGGATCTGGAAAACACACAAAAAACTGTCAAAACTGCCAAGCAAAAACCAGACTACAGGAAAAAATGCACCAAAACAAAAGCATGAGGCCACAATTTAGCTTCGGACGAGCCCCCAATTCATGTTACGACCCGGTCTAAGGTCAGGCTGCAACATAACATGCACACAGAAACCAGATGTAAAATGTAGCAAACTGCACAATTTTATTGCGAGGCACCAAACATGGGTTACATTAACAGTGCAAAGTTGGTAAAACTGATTGAAGCAATGGCTCAGGGTGAACATTAGCCAAAACCCACACTAGATACCACCCACAAACTAACTAAGGACAAAACAAATGAAAGAAAAGACAATAATAAACCTACCTCCCTCAACTAAACCAAAACCAGGAGAAAACTGAAATTAAAAGGCCCATTCACCCCTACAGCTTCAGATAAGCTATGTGGCTAAGGACTAAGCTAATTACAAAGTGCCAGAGCACACTGGTTGGAGGCGTGCGGGGGAAGACCAGCAGCAACACCACTCAGTTACTGCTGGGCCTCCCCGCCATCTTGCAGAATCCAGGGAGTTTTAAAGGCAGTGTGCTGCAGGGTCGACCAATCCACAGCCACCACCTGCCAATCATTGCCGATTGCCATCACCTGTAGAACAAAGATCCACTCACAACAAGAGCTCTCACTCAGCACACATCTAAACCACATGCATACAGGGAATTAACAAGAAACATAAGGGAATACAATACAAATACGGCCTAAGGCCGTAACACCCCCTCTCCACCCCTGAGCTGCGGGCTCCTCCCCACACGCACACAGTCTATTTTCGCGGCCTCCGTTTTTGCCCCGGGCGGATCCCAGCGCAACAAGGAAATGGCAAACGGGACTGAAGGAAGAGGTTTGGCCGTTCGGCTTCGGGTGCTGCCTTTCTGGCAGGTAATCGTGTGGAGGAACTATTATGCAGACGGATGGACAGAGGCAGAAGAGCTCAGTTGTGGGCGCGGATCGCAGCCAACTGTCAGCTGCAGACAGAGCAATCTATATGGCTCTGGCTGCAGCATGCATCGGTTTCCCCTTTGATCACGGCTTTCTCCGCTTTCTCCTGCACAAAGTAAAGGATCTGAGGTGGGTGCATGGCGCAGCTCCCGTGTAGATTTTTAAGGTGGCGCCGTGTGATCCCTTGAAGGGATTCATGCTCACTGGCTGGGTACGACCTTAAACAGCAGAATTATGGAATAATATGAATTATGATTTTAGGACGTCCACAGACGTCCTTGGCACTTCTCGTTACTTTTTTTTAGGATGTCCACAGACGTCCTTGGCACTCAATGTGTTAATGCACTTTTTATACTCTTTTTTTTAAGTTTTGTTGTGATGCTTTTAAATGTCCATTTTATTCTCTTCTTTTATTCTTTTATTTTCTTGTCAACCATTTTATGTGAAGCACTTTGAATTGCCTCTGTGTATGAAATGTGCTATACAAATAAACTTGACTTGACTTGACTATAGTCATTTCTTTCTGGAACCGGGCCTGGAGGGGGTACTATTGAGGCAAAACAGCTCAAGGGGTACATGAGACAAAGAAGGTTGGGAACCACTGATAACTCACCATCAGAAAAGTTCCTGAGGGCCGCAATTGGCCCAGGAGGAGTGGCACTTTGAACACCCCTGCTCTAAACTATTGGCCAAATAGAATTGGGGAGAAAAATCAGAAAAGAAAAAAAAACGCATTACAGAACAAACCAGAGTCTTGAGGGCGGGCCTTCATATTAGCGCGGTGACACGCAGAGGTCGTGTGCTTGTAAACACACAACACGTGCTGGAGGATGGCTCAGCCGCGCTCACCGGAAAAAACTCACTTCAAAGCTTGTTGACTTTCGTCGCAGAATCAAATAAAATCGTTTTACTTTATATTTGATCAGAAGTTGGTTGTGAGTAGAGGAACTGCCACTTCCCACCACTTCCGTCTTGGCTTCAACATTCACCCGTGGTTTTGGGCCACTTGGCTGTTATCAGGATTTTAAATCGAACACATTTAGGCCATGTTGCAAAAACGACCGCACATGCAGGAAGCATGGACGCTTCCAGATGTTTTCCTTATTCCGTTTTTTATGATTTTTTTTCTCCCATTTTCTCCCCAATTGCACTTGGCCCCTCCCCCTGCTGTCCCGGTCGTTGCTCCACCCACTCTGACGATCTGGGGAGAGTTGTAGACTAGCACATGCTTCCTCCGCGATCTGGGGAGAGTTGTAGACTAGCACATGCTTCCTCCGATAGGCTACATGTGCAGTCGCCAGCCACTTCTTTTCATCTAACAGGGAGGAGTTTCACCAGCAGGACGTAGCGCGTGGGAGGATCACGCTGTTTCCCTCCCGCCAAACAGGCACGCCGGCTGACCAGAGGAGGCGCTAGTGCAGCGACCAGTACACGTACCCCACCGGCTTCCCACCCGCAGACACGGCCAATTGTATCTGCCAGAATGTCTGACGAAGCCGGAGGTAACACGGGGGCTCGAACCTGCGACCCTCGTGTTGGTATGGCAAGGAATATATACCCTACACATGCACACACACACACACACATGCACATGCACACACACACACACAGTCTGTCAACACTGCTGTCTCTGCTCTTGGCAGCTGTCATATCCTGGGTCACAGAATGACAGATATACACACGTCAGTTTGTGTGTGTGTGTGTGTGTGTGTGTGTGTGTGTGTGTGTGTATGTGTATGTGCATTTGCACACGTGTGTGTGTACATTTCTAAGACACACTCACACAGCCAGTTGAGTGTCTTAGAATGTATTTACTCAACACCACACAGGAAAAGTGACCCAGGCAAGTGATCTATTTAGGATGATGTCATATCCAATTCACAGCTCTGTGTGTGTGTGTGTGTGTGTGTGTGTGTGTGTGTGTGTGTGGGGGGGGGGGGTGGAGGGGGTGGAAGGGGGTTAAGCGTGTGTGTGTGTAAAGAGAGAAAGTGATCCACTTTTATAATGATGTCATGAACTTCAGAATGCATTTTACGAGTGTGTGTGTGTGTGTGTGTGTGTGCAGTGCATGTGGGTATGTGTGAACAGTAAGACCCTTGGATAGCATGGCATCACGCCCCTGGAGGGTTGAAATGTCAAACATGTGTTATCACGCAACTATCAGGATGACACACACACACACACACACACGCATGCACGCACGCATGCATGCACGCACACACACACACACACACACACACACACACACACACGCGCGTGCCCACACACACACGCACACACACACACACACACACACACACACACACACACACACACACACACACACACACACACACACACACACACACACACACACACACAGCTGAGTGTGTTCTGCTAATGTAAACAGGAGGTTGGTTATAATTCCCCATGACTGCTTCAGATGCTGCTGTGTGACGTGATGTGTTTTGAACAACAAAGCTTAATATGAGAAGCTGCCAGGTCCAAATATATGGAAACATGAGATAAGCTACTTTAATTAAGCTAGTGAGCAAGTATAAAGTCAGTCTATAGTAACACCAGAGCAGATCCACCTAAATAGACAAGATACATCAGTTAATCATAATGGCAATTTATGAACGAGTGAGCCATCAAAAGAGTGAATGTGATGCTTCACCTGTGTTTTCCCATTTGTATCGCTATCATGTGCAGTGTTGGGCAGTAACTTAGTCCCCCCCCCCCCCTAATTTTAATTTATTTATTCTGGTTGCTGCTCCACCCTCTGCTGATCTGGGGAGAGCCGAAACTAGCTCCATGCTTCCTCCGAGACATAGGCAGTTAGCCAGCGGCTTCTTTTCACCTGACAGAGGAAGCTTCACCGGTAGGACATAGCATGTGGGAGGATCACGCTATTCCAACGAGTTCCCCTCCTTCCGAACAGGCGCCCCTAACGACCAGAGGAGGCACCACATCAGCGATATTGCATGTTTTGGTGAAGGGGTTCCTATATGAAGGAAACCCCCGGGAGGCACGGGGAGAACATGCAAACTCCACACAGAAAGGCCCTTTTGACGACCCCACCCGGGCGGCGGGCACTCGAGGACTCGAGGACTTCAGCGCTCACAGCGTCCCAGGTGGGAACCAGGTGCTTACCACTGCACCACCATGCCCCCTGGGCAGTAACTTAGTTACAGTAACTTAGCTACTGTAATTGTATTACTTTTACCAGTAAGTAACTAATTACAATTTTCAAAAAGTACTTATATTACAGTCACTAATGCAAGTAACTTCAAGTTAGTGCATTACAATCTCCAGCATGGTATCCACCAAGATACCATCACCTTGGAATGAGATGTTTGGAGCAGGGGAGTCTGGTGCAGTGCACAGGTCCTAGACCTGGTGAGACGAGGGAGGAGCCCGGCCGGGTGGCAACCCACAGAGCCCGGTCCTTCTACGTACCAGAGCCCTCCCCCCACCCGGTCCCGGCAGAGTAGTTCGAGGGGGGCGAGGGTGAGGGTGTATGATGTTGCGAGACCCGAAACATCCTATGACCCCAGGGTACATCACTGAGGATACGTCCCAGTTATGCATCCATGGGATGTTTTCTTTATATATACATTCATCAAATACAGTATAATGCAATATTTGCAGAGATGGGGGGTTGAGACTTGGTGACTTGGACTCGAGTGGACTTGAGTCCCTGTTTTGATGACTTGCAACTTGACTTGACAAAAATAAATGACTTGAGACTTGGAAGTGATAGACTCGGGACTTGACTTGACTTCAGACGTGATGACTTGGATGACTTGCTTGTGTTCATTGGTATAAATATTAAATATGAACATGTTCAACGTTGTCAATTAGAATCTGTATAAAGTTCTCCAGTATGCAAGTGCAAGCTGGAAATGTCATGATTGGATGACAGTCACGCTCCTCTCACTGGATGGTTTTGATTGGTCAAGGAGAAGGCACTTCTGTTAGTCGTTAGTTAAGTACAACCTTGTTTGACCTTTGTTTGATTACATCTATTTCATTATAATACAAATTCAATTAATTGCCGTACTTTTTAAACAGGTTAGATAAATTGGCAGAATAATATCACTACTAGACAGGTACTAATACCTTGTCTTTTTTTCTTTATAAAGGAAGGGGAACATGCAGTATCTTTGGCAGAAAAAAGTGACTTGACTTGGGACTTGACTTGCCTTAACTGAGGACTCAAATTGACTTGAGAAAACCTGTGATTTGACTTGCCCAACACAAATGACTTGGGACTTGCTTGAGACTTTGGACCAAATTAGGTACTTGAGACTTGGACCAAAGTGAAATGGTTCCATGTCTGAATATTTGCTGTTCATTCTCATTGGGACTGGACCAGTCCAGAGGTTTTCAAAGAGGGAGGCGGGCCTCCCCAGGGGGGCTCCAAACAGTTTCAGGGGAGGCTCAGTGAATGGAAGTGAAAAAATATGCCTTCAGCCGACCTTTTTATGTATTTGATGATGAAGTCAAACAGCAATATCAGGCTATCTTGGCTCAATTGTTGAGTCTCTATGGGATCAAATAACAATCACCATCCTATAGGCATCTAGGAATTAAGCAAAACTAAACAAGGAAACTGCACGGGGGGCCTTGCTTGTCCGAGGGCCAAGGGGAGGCCCGCAGTGTCAGACTTTGAAAACGTCTTCTTCTTCTTCTTCTTCTTCTTCTTCTTCTTCTTCTTCTTCTTCTTCTTCTTCCAGGTTGTCAAAGCTAATGTTATGCTTCTCCTCCGTTGGCCGAGTCTGAACCCTGATCTTACAGCTTTTCGGTCTAACCAAACCACACTTTCCATGACCAGGAACTCACCTTAGACCGGTATGTGAAACCATGGACGTAGCTTTGATTTCAAAGGTGTGTGGGGGGGGGGCGGGGGGGGGGGGGGGGACACATTTTGTACAGGCCCACATTCCCAGACCCTTTTTAAATGTTTTTCTAAAATTGTGGCCGTTTGAAGCCAGGATCAGGCCCGTAGCTACCATTGAGGACACCGAGGTCATGACCTCGGTATTTTCCACACCAAAAAAAAATAAAAAAAAATAAAAACTTTTATTTTTTTTTATTTTTTTTGGAAAAATAGCCCTGGTCCCCAGATCTATTAATCTGTCATTGATGTTTTAATGCGACAGTTGATCGGAAATGCAACAATTTGCTTCCTCTCTGTGTGCTATAGAAGAGAGATAACTCACAACATTCAGATTTTGCATTGAGGCTAGATTGGGGCTAGACTTTGGGGACAGTTCTATTGAAGTGAATGGGTAAGTAACTCCCCTGTAAGTGATGTTTGTGTAGATGGGCCATTGTATTTAATTGAGCAGTATTCTGCCATGTGACCTGTATGCAGAATATAAATTATATCATATGGGGAGACATTTATTTTTTGTATAATTTTAAAGCAACAGCACAGTAAAGAGGATATTAATCTAACATGATGTATGTAGTTCTTTATAGATCTAGCCTCTTCATTTTGCTCTCAAAGTGCACCAGATTGAAGCATTTTACTTTAAAATGGACAAAATTTTCTATCCGGCCCCCCCTGGTCCCCCCACGCCGCGCTAAATTCACCTCGGTATTTCTCAAACCCTGCCTACGGGCCTGGTCAGGATTAGACTGTTGTGATGTCATTATTCAGTTTTAACCATCAGATCTTTTCTCATTCGGGTAAATACTGTATATTTCTAGAGATTTTTGTCAATTATTTGTGCTGTTATGATTATTAGTTTAGTGACTCACTTCTACACTGATGGCACTTGAGATGTGATTGGGCCGGTCCAGATTCCTGTACTGTATTTCCCACCGACCTTGATAACCTCATTGATAATGTAAATAGTGCTCTACAGAACTCACTTGACTCTGTTGCCCCTCTTATAACCAGGAAACAAACCCGGATAAAATAAACGCCATGGTTTTCCGATGACATCCGTGCACTCAAACAGAGGTGTAGGAAACTCGAGCGCAGGTGGCGTATAACGAAGCAGGCGAGCTCTCGCTCTGCCTGGTCCGAAAGTTTTAAGAAATATAAACATGCACTTTCAGCTGCTAGGACATCACATTTCTCCCAATTGATCACTGTAAATAAAAACAATCCACGTTTTCTATTTGACACTGTTGCCAAACTTACACAGAATACCCCTGTCAACAGCTCCTCTTTCAAGGCTGACGATTTCCTCATTTTCTTTACAAATAAGATTGGTTCAATTAGAAGTAAAATTTCCAGCTTACACTCAAACTCTTTTTTCACTTCAGACACCGTGTCCGGAACCACCTGCACTCTTTCCCAGTTTGAAATACTTTCCCCTGAGGCCTTTACCAGCTTGGTAAATGCTTCAAAACCCACAACTTGTATGTTAGACCCTATTCCATCTACGCTTTTTAAGGAACTTTTTCCTGTTTTAAAGGGTCCTATTCTTAATATTATGAATAGGTCACTTTCTTCGGGCTCTGTCCCACTAGCTTTCAAAACTGCCATTGTTAAACCGTTACTTAAAAAACCCAACAGCGACCCACAAATTTTGGACAATTACAGACCTATTTCCAACCTTCCTTTTATGTCAAAACTACTCGAAAGAGCTGTTGCTGAACAGCTCACAGCCTACCTGTCCAATAACAACCTTTTCGAGAAATTTCAATCTGGTTTTCGATCTCGTCATTCTACCGAAACGGCCCTGACCAGAGTAGTAAATGATCTACTAATCACTGTTGACTCCAACATGACATCCCTGCTGCTGCTGCTTGACTTAAGCGCAGCATTTGACACTGTTGACCATAGCATACTCTTAGACCGCCTCGAGAAGCACATTGGTATTAAGGGGACAGTGCTCTCATGGTTTCACTCGTATCTATCAAATAGAACTCAACGTGTCAGGTACAACAACTCTCTGTCTGACTTTTCTCATGTTTTGTCTGGTGTACCCCAGAGATCGGTCCTTGGCCCTATTCTCTTTTTCATCTATATGCTTCCCCTTGGTGCGATTATTCAAAAATATGGTGTAAATTTCCACTGCTACGCCGACGATAGTCAGCTATATGTACCAGTAAAACCGAATGATCTCTCCCACCTTCTAAATTTAGAGGCATGCCTGTCCGATATAAAAAACTGGATGTGTTCAAACTTTCTGCTGTTAAATGATGCTAAAACAGAGCTATTAGTCATTAGACCCACTAAGCACAAGGACCTAAATGTAGTTGTTAATATAAATGGATGTATTGTCCGCGAAAGCTCCACTGTGAAAAACCTTGGAGTGATCTTTGATTCTCACTTATCATTTCAGCCTCATATTGCAGCTATTACTAAAACATCTTTTTTTCATCTTCGTAATATATCAAAAATCCGTTCCTTTCTAAGTCTCTCAGATGCTGAAACCCTGATACACGCCTTTGTTTCATCGAGATTGGATTATTGTAATGTCCTATTTTCTGGCTTGCCACTTTACAGCACTAAAAGGCTGCAACTTATACAGAATGCAGCTGCCAGAATTCTAACCAAAACTCGGAAGTTTGATCATATAACTCCGGTCCTAATCCGTCTCCATTGGCTCCCCATTCAGACCAGATCGGATTTCAAGGTACTTTTATTAGCGTATAAAGCTGTTCACGGGCTTGCACCCCCATACCTAGCTGAGCTAATCATCCCATATGCCCCCACGCGCCCCCTCCGCTCACAGGATGGTAACTATCTTACTGTCCCGAAAATTAATACAAAATCGGCAGGAGGTAGAGCTTTTTCCTATCGTGCTCCATATCTCTGGAACCAGCTCCCCCGATCAATTAGGGAGGCTGGCTCCATAAATATCTTCAAAGCCAAACTCAAGACTTATATGTTCTCACAAGTTTATGATATTGTTTGCTAATGTATTGTATTTGACTATTTACTTCTCTTGATGTGACTTTTATTATCATGTATAGGTCACTGTACTATCATGTTTTCTTCCATTGTTGTTGTTTTCCTGAACTGTAAAGTGTTTCGAGACCATCTCGAATGGTGATTTTACACTTTAAATAAATTGAATTGAATTGAATTGATTGGGCCGGTCCAGACACAGAGGGGGAGAGCTGGGCCTTGTAAGAGATGTGATTGGGCCTGCCCAGACACAGAGGGGGAGAACTGGGCCTTGTAAGAGATGTGATTGGGCCGGTCCAGACACAGAGGGGGAGAACTGGGCCTTGTAAGAGATGTGATTGGGCCTGCCCAGACACAGAGGGGGAGAGCTGGGCCTTGTAAGAGATGTGATTGGGCCTGCCCAGACACAGAGGGGGAGAGCTGGGCCTTGTAAGAGATGTGATTGGGCCGGTCCAGACACAGAGGGGGAGAACTGGGCCATGTAAGAGATAAGAGATGTGATTGGGCCGGCCCAGTGTCACTCAGTATACTTCTACTGAGCCGGTCGCTGGAAGATGGGGCAGCGGCATGGTCCTAGTGCCTGCCGTTTCTCAGTTTTTTAACGTAACTTTAGTTTCTAGACTTCAAAAAGTGCAGGGGTCCAATACTGCCTTCTTAAAAAGTGTGTGTGTGTGTGTGTGTGGGGGGGGGGGGACATGTCCCCTGGATACGGGCTTCAATCGTCTCGTCTGTGGGTGCATCAGCCATATGGTGTAGTGATGGATACAGACACGATAGTTTGAACGAATGGTGTTTTAGCGTCACTCGTTCTAAAAGTAAACCTGACAGTAAGATGGGCTTACTTGTATTTTGTAAACGATAATGTGCAGTGTGGATCCCCTTATCGGTTTAGCGTGTGGAGTTTCTCCGCTAGGGAAAAGTTCCACTCCAATTTAGAAAGGTATGGATCCTTCCAGAGATTGGCGCTTAGAGTTTCCCACTATAGGAAAGCGGATCACTGTATAATCCTCCGGAGACCGCGGGGGAAAAAAGTCTCCTGCAGACACTTAAGCCACAGCAAGCGCAGAGCAGCGATAAATCATGTCGTCTCGGCTCGAGAAGAGAGAGAAATCTGAAGTGGTACGTCCCCTGCTTTGACATATATAGGGGCACTGCCCCATGCCAGGCACAGAGGGCATGCCCCTTTTTTGCCCACCCTATTGTGTTCACAAATGGTCTAATCCAGACATACTTGTCTTCTAGGTTATCTTGCGGGGGGTGGGGGGTGGGGGTGGTGGGTGGGGGGGAAGATATCACAATTCCGAGGTCGCCTTTCGATAAAACCATCAACTTTTTTGCATGCAGTATTTTGGGTTATTTTCGCCTCTTCTGTTCTTCTGTTTGAATATTTCTGCATACTGCGGCCCCTAAACAGTATTGGAATTGTACAAAGTGGGCATGACTGGAAAGCTGAGACTCTTGTGGATTCAATGTGTGATGATGTTAGTTCCCATAGTTCGTGTCCATGCTGAGCTGCATCTCAATTTACGGTCATCTTCAGGTTCCCAGCTGGCAGATGATGTGCACCACTTCTATGTGGCATCATATACTGTTGACCTGCTATCTCACGTTAAAAATAACTGTCTTACCTGGAAAAACACAAAAAATGGTGTCTGGTAGGGAGGGAGTCTAATAATACTGGCTGATGGCCATGTTAGAGGTGGGACCATCGAGCCATTTTTTTCTGTCCAAAACTACGCTACTTGAAGGGCCACATGAGAAGAATTTATGTAAATCCTTGAATAATCTCACTAATTAATTAATATTGTCTTAATTATCTTTTGTGATTGTAATGTTATGTTGAGTGTACTGTATGTATCTGTGTGATTTTGACTGTGAAAACTGTGAAATTGAATAGACATAAATACTGTATATATATATATATATATAGAGAGAGAGAGAGAGAGAGAGAGACACACACACACAGAGACAGAGACAGAGACAGAGACAAAGACAGAAACTGTGATCTGTGAGTGACGTCTACTGGTGAAAGACGTGCACTACAGTAAAATGAGACCTGGGATTGTCTAGTACCACAGACGCATTATGAGTTTGGATTTAAACAACTTTGATTGAACTTTAATTTGTCTGTAATGTTGAAGGCGATGTCTCTTATTTGAACAGATCTGATGTGTATGTTTCTATTTTTTTATGTCCTGGACCAGGACATCCTTCAAAAATGTTTTACCACCGCGTGGTCGAGGTGTATGTTTGTTGTAGGCTACATGCTTTGCAGTATAGCGTTAGTTTTCCGTCCCATTCAAAGACGCAGGGGTACATCGATGACTTCACAAATCATTTCCTCGTCCTTTGCGTTTCTGTGCGCAGTTTGCAGGCGGACGCGGTTCTTGTTCATTGAATTATCTTGCAGCTCGATTTGTGATGTCGATGCTGACGCAAGGTTAGCGACAGCGTTATTAGTCGGGGCTTGCCTTGGACCCATGCAGCCAGACTTCATCTGCTTTCGTCATCTTCACGGTGCGTCCTGCAGCCGCTGTGATTGTGTGCGAGCAGCCACCTGTCCGAGTCAGTACTCGTTAAACACACCGCACGTGCAGCATGCATCACGTAGGTTCCCGACTGGTAATTAGTAACATCGATTGTAACAGCAATAAAATGTCACATATATGTCACCCACAAGTATTAAAACATATTTATTTGGTGTATATTTTGCTGTTTGCTGCTGTA
Organism: Poromitra crassiceps; assembly: GCF_964638095.1. NCBI lineage: Eukaryota > Metazoa > Chordata > Actinopteri > Beryciformes > Melamphaidae > Poromitra > Poromitra crassiceps. The sequence continues at coordinate 43,777,347 of NC_139631.1, read as the reverse complement.
CATATTTTTTTGCATGTTAAAACGTGGTTGCCACTGTGGCAACCAAAGGCCAAGAAATGGTTGCCCTTTTTTTTGTGGGTTGCCCGGGGCAACCGGGCATCCGTTAATGTCGAGCCCTGAATATATATATATATATATATATATATATATATATATATATATATATATATATATATATATATATATATATATCTCAGTGGGGGCTCCTGAGCGGTTGCCAGCAGATTTTTTTTGGGGCCTTTTTTTTTTTTTTTTTTTTTTAGATTTAGAGGAATATCTCATTTTAATTTAGCATTAGGATTAGACTGTTGTGATGTGATTATTCAGTTTTAACCATCAATAATTGTTCCTTTTCTCATTATTTCGAGATTTTTGTCAATTATTTGTGCTGTTATGGTTATTATTAGCTTAGTTACTCATTTCTACACTAGCTTAGATTGTGTTACTTATGGATGGAATTATAGTGAAAATAGATTATCCCCCCTTTTTGCTGGGGACCCCACTTTGAAAACAGGCTACAACTGTTGTGAGAAGCTGGTGAATTTTTGCAGATTGATTAAACAATCTGCATTATTTAAACAAACAAATAAGATGGATTAAACAGCTGTCATCTGGTGCATTTTAGGCCCAGGAGAAACAGAGTTGATCTGGGAATAATTTCTGGCTGAGCAATGCAATGCACCTCAAAATAAAGTAAGCCATTTACAATTAGTTTGTCAGTAAAAGGTTTGATGAATAAATAAATCAAAACCACTCCACTACTGTACTGGTGACAGTAGCTGTCGTAAAGACAGGGGGAGTGACTATCAGCTTCTGTCATCAACTTGGCTGGTAACTCAAGAAATTGAGGACAGCTGGGACCGTGTGTGATGTGTTTATACTAGGGCGTGTATCTCAACAATATAGCACTCATTCTATATGATCTTTTGGAACCTTTTCAGGCTCCATCTGGGCCCTTCTTGAACTAACATCTCTCTCTCTCTATTAAAAACAAAAACAAAAAAACAACAACTAAACTTTACCACTATTCCTTCAGAAGTTGTAGCTGTCATAGATTGTGTTGCATAGTTGATTTCTCTATTGCTGACAAAAATGTGTTATTGTAAATCGCTTTGGATAAAAGCGTCTGCCAAATGATGTAATGTAATGTAATGTAATGATTCAATCAATCTCAGATAGGTGCAATTTAGTTTAATTCAATTCAATGTATTATTATTTATTATCATTGTTTATTATTGTTACTATTATTACTACATCATAATTTATGATGTGGCATGTATTTCCTACTAGAATGGTTTAATGGAGCTCATTGGTTATTGTTGTTATAACAGATTGTTCTGTATGTTATTGTGCACTCTTATTGTGAAGTCCGGAAGAGGAAGTGGACAGTTGGTTCACTCTCTGTATCTCTCTTGCCGCTGACCAAGTAAATGAGTGGCAGCAGCTCCCAACAAGAAGCGTCTCCGACTCATTATTTCTTCACCATAAACAATATATAAAGAACCCAAAACGCTCGGTTACATTGGTGGCAGCGGTGGTCCCTCTGACCCGCAGTTTTTATTTATTTGAACGTGTTAGACCGTGGTGAGCACTGTTTGGTTAGCTTAGCTGTGCAGTGGCTAGAGTTAACTGGCTAAACACCGCAAGCTAAACACCGTAAGCTAGCAGTTGCTGCTCAGGCTTACCCCGCTCGCCGGACGCTTCTGGCTCATACTGAGCGCATTAGCGCCCGGCGAATGCAACGCATTTCACATTTTAGATTTTGCCATTTTCACGTCTGGGTCTAAAATGCCTGCTCCTACCTGAGTCTTCACGTGAAGTGAAGACGCTATCCGATGTCCAACATCCTCTTCTTTTAATAACACCTAGTTGTTGCATCCAAAATGTTGCATAAAATCCACTTTTCTGTCGCTCAAAAACCGAAAACCATGGATTTGGAGCACCGCTCCTTCTTCTTCTCTGATCTGAAGCAACTCGGAACAACAACTCACTGTTTACTCACTAATGCCCCCCACACTTCCGCAATGGTATTGCACCTCCGTTTCTGCACAAATGCAGAAATGGGAGGTGCAATACCATTTCGGAAGTGTGGGGGGCATTGTTGAGTAAACAGTGAGTCGTTGTTCCGGGTTGCTCCAGATATATGGTTTTCGGTTTTTGAGCGACAGAAAAGTGGATTTTATGCAACATTTTGGATGCAACAACTAGGTGTTATTAAAAGAAGAGGATGTTGGACATCGGATAGCGTCTTCACTTCACGTGAAGACTCAGGTAGGAGCAGGCATTTTAGACCCAGACGTGAAAATGGCAAAATCTAAAATGTGAAATGCGTTGCATTCGCCGGGCGCTAATGCGCTCAGTATGAGCCAGAAGCGTCCGGCGAGCGGGGTAATGCTCAGGCTAGCCGTGGTGGAGTTTTCTCTCCCCAGCGTGGAGAGCTATGGGGCACGTCTCGTAAACCAGTCAGGTATCCCCCGGTCCCCCCCCCCCCCCCCAAGGGGAGCTGCCTCGGGCCTGAACCCTTATCCAAATATTTGCACTGCCCATACCTGTATGATCACCAAATATTGCACTTTCTTGTCCTGTTGTTCCACTGTATTTGCCTCGTTTTGCACTGTCCCCTTTATGTGAAAAAAGTTTAAGCACTTTAATGCCAAAACAAGTTCCTATAATTTACATAACATAATGGTGAATAAATGATATCTGATTCTGATTCTGATTCTGATCTGATTCTGATTCTGATTCTGATTCTGATTCTGATTCTGATTCTGATTCTGATTCTGGTTGGTGAAGGAGCACGGGTCCAGACCCTGGAGGAGCGCGTGGATGGAGGTACTCTGGAGCTGCGTGCCGGAGAGCTGGTGTCCTGGGAGTTCAGCTGGGTTGCCATGGACTGATTTGAGGGTGGACGTGCCCTAAGTTCTGAACTGTTCTCGGGGTGTTATGTTGTTTTGCCATCTTGTTTGACTTGTGTTTTGTTTTCGTTTTTTTCTGTAATGAGCATGTTTCACTGTGAGTTTCATGATGTCAATCATTGCAGGGAGGCATTCCTACAAAGCCTTCATGCCTCCACTGTTGCGCAATATTATCTGTTTAGTCAATCATAGGTTAGCATGAAAAATACTGAAGCACATACACACACATGACACATGGTATAAGACCCTGCCCATGGACCGTGCCCCTGAGGAGCAACCTAGCTCCTGAGGTCCTCCATCCTCCAGAGACTGCCCTTTCCTTCCCTGGCCTGCAGGTGTCACCATTAAAGCATTTTCAATAATGGAATTTGTTCAAAGAGGAGAGAAAATATATTTTGGTTTATTTATTAAAAATATAAACTCTCCCTTTTCTTCTCAAAAAAAGAAGGGAGGGGGCTCCTCCCTTGCCTCACTAGAAAAATCTCCTGTGTGTGTATATACATATATATATATATATATATATATATTACATATTACATTTGAAAGTTGGTCACCATTCATTTAAATTGTTTAGGAGCATTTTTGGGTGAACTTATTCTTTAATGCATGACAACAGCAATGTGGCTGGATTTGGAAAGTGACTGTACAGGTTATGAATGCCTTTACATTGTGTTTGTCACACCACGTTCAGCTGCTGCTGGCTGTTTATAGATCTGCACTGAAAGTCTCACACACCTCACTGGACTCACTGGATCAATGCTGCTGTATATATATATACGGTATATATATATATATATATATATATATATATATATATATATATATATATATATATATATATATATATATATGTTCATCTGAAGTTGACTTTCTGTTGCAAATCTGAAATATAAATAAAGATATGGAACTCGTTACTGAGGCTGGAGCTGTGGAGCTGGAGGATTGTTCGGGTTATAGTTAACTAAATCTAAAAACTAAAACTAGATGTGTGTGTGTGTGGGGGGGGGGGGTAGTTTACTGAAATAAAACTAAAAACGAAACTTTAAATAATATTGCTTAGAAAACTAAATATATATATATATACAGAAAATGTATTTGAGAAACTTATTGTTCCTTGTTGTAGGTCTGCAACTGTTGGGCCAGCTCTCCCTTGAAAAACTATTTCATATCAATGGAACCTGGTTATACATATTAGATAAATTACTACAACGAGCCTACTGTTGTATTAGGCAGGGATTAGCGCAATGATGTTATGTGATCCACACACACACACACACACACACACACACACACACACACACACACACACACACACACACACACACACACACACACCCACACACACACACACACACAAGGATCATATCTCTGCGGGTAAAAATAGCATGTTGGGTCACACACACACACACACACACACACACACACACACACACACACACACACACACACATGGTTGTGTTTCAGTCTCAGTAAGTAAACAAGCGGGTGCAGACAGACAGAACACAGCCAGGACTTTAACACAGAAACAGGTAAGGACATACATGACTCATGACATCACGTCTTGCTGTTTTATTCACATGTTGACCTGGGACAAAATGACAGAAAAACCACATGACTTTGAAGCAGCTACATTACAAATGCAGCCTCACATGTGAGGCGTATTCAGTTGAAGGCCAGTTAGCTTTAAAGACCTACCTGTTGGTCATGTGAAAAGTTCGCTAATGCTTCAGGTTAGCATCAGGTTTTGCTCATGGGTCAATACATGAAAACTTGCTGTGATGAGTTTGGAATTGAATCAGGATTGGAGTTGAAGAGAAATGTCAAACTGAACCTTTAATGAAGGGGTTCCTCAAGGAACCGACTGAGGTTCCCTTGTTTTGCAATAAATAACACTTTACTCTTTTTTGCGGCAAGGACGAAACATCAAAAAGCTTCTCAACCTGGTTCCGAAAACTTCTACACTTTTTGCATGGGTTTGTTGAAAGTAAAGTTAAAAGCCAGCTGGTCACATGACCTCTCCACTTCCTATCTAACAGAAATAAAGTGCTGCTTTGCTTTATCTACTGATCTACAAGGTCGAAACCACAGACTGTATGTATGAATATGGACGTAGTTGTGTCACCCGTTTGTGAACTCTCCCTTTGAAGCCTTGAGTTTGGCATTTTGAATGTCACCATCTTGTTTATTTTGGAGCCAGAGGTGATTTGGCTTGTTTGAAATGAGCAAGTTCGGCGCAGATTCAACCCACTTGCTTGGCCCATTGCATGATGGTTAGAAAAGTTGTCGACTTCCTCCGCCTGCCCGACTGCGTGTGTGAGCTACGGGACTCTCGTGAGAGCGAGGCGGGCGCAGATTTGGAGCGAGGCGCCACAGTTGCTCCCCACCAACTGCGCCCGACTGCGGGTGACAGAGGATGAGGAGAAACGCATCAAGCTGAGCACCCATTGGTTCAACACAGGTGCATCACAAACCCACAGTGAAGTGTAGAAACTTCAATTTTATAACTATTCCAAGCTGTCACTCCATTTCCTACATACATAGCACCTGTAATGCTTACACTAAAATAAAAATATGTAATCTGAAGGGCTGGGTTGTTTGAGCAGTCACTGGGTGGCGCTAAATGCACGTTTTAATTTGATTACAAACCGCTGTTAAACAAAACTGTAGAAGGAAAAAAGCAGTGCGTGTAGTCGGGGGTGTTCGGCTTATTGTCTCGCCTGACTGCGCGCGGCTGCACCGAGAGCTCCGCAGTTTATTCCAGCCCTTCCTTGTCCAGAATGACACGTTACGCATCATTCTGGACATGCGGGGAAGTGGAATCCAGGACGGCTTCAAGGGCGGCTGTTATTGTTTATTTTTTTTGTTCTGTATGCAGAGGAGAATCGCATCGGAGAGCCTTAACGAGCGTTAATGACCCATACCAGCTGGTTTCTGGAAGCAGTCTTACCCCGCTAGCCGGGCGCTTCTCGCTCATAATGAGCATTTGCGCCCGGGGACCCACCTAGCATTTCCAAATCAGACCGGCATGCCGCTCTCGCATCTAGGTCTTAAAAGATTATTTACCTGAGCCAGAAACTTGAAGTGAAGACGCTATCCGATGCGCAACATCCCCTTCTTCTAAATAACAGATGTTGCCGCTTCCAACTTGTTGCATAAAATCCACTTTTATGTCTTTTATCTCAAAAAGTCCTTGATGCAATACCATTCAGGAAGTGTTGGGGGCAGTAGTGTAATCAGAGTGCGTCGCTGTCCGTACTGCCCCCCTGCACTGTCAGTGCACTGAGGAGTAACGTTAATGGCAACAATGGCTGCTGCCACCTCCTGCTATCGGGGCTTAAGTTGATTGAAAGTACCAAATTACTTTGAAATCGAAACGACACACTGCTTGGAAGGTATTTATTCAAAGGGGACTTATCCCGACTGGAGTAACTAACATAAGGTTCAGACCGATATACGTTGGTCTCTAGTGATTGGTTAGTGAAAATGGAATTCCCGTGGGGAAATCCCCTCATAGAAATAACTTAAACAGAGTGCACTCTCAGACTAGAAGATGGAAGTGAGTGTAAAGAGTTGAGGCTACTGGTTTGGCAGAGCAGAACGTGAGAGACGCCAGCAGCCAGCCGCTCGTGTTTGTTTGTCACACAGTATAAATGTCCTGCTGACTGATGAGTGTGATGCTGAATGTAGGTCACAGGACTTCAGCTCCATGCAAAACACCTCTGCTGAACAGAGGTGACAGACTGGCCTCTGAACTTAGACAATCAAACTGACAGTAACTGATTTGAAAGATTCCAAGATCCTTTAAAGGGATAGTTCACCCCAAAATCAAAAAAAGACATATTTTCCCCCTCTTACCTGTAGTGTTATTTATCCATCTAGATTGTTTTGATGTGAGTTGCTGAGTTTTGGAGATATCAGCCGTAGAGATGTCTTATTCTCTCAAATGGGACTTTCTGCTTCTGGATGCAACTGCTTAAGTGACAGAGACAAAAGAACAAATTAGGGGGGGTGAAAAACTCAACAGCAATGTCTCTTTCCCACGAATCATGTTGCAGTTACTTAAACATGGAGGCCAATAATAAAGAATTAGGGCAGCAGGGGTGTCCACACTTTTTTTTTGAATGGTGGCAGATTAGATAATGTGAAAATACCTGAGGCCCAGCTGCTTCTCACATTTATTTTATTAGTTTATTTGGACGGGACAGTGCAAAATCAATGAACACAGAAACCACAGAAACAGATAGTAAAACCTGGAACATAGTAAAAGTGTAAAAATTGCCGGATTTAGCACGAGGCTAATTTCCATCCGTTGTCCCCATAAAACATAAAACACAAAAAACAGAGCGTAAAACGTAGAACATAATAAAAACATACATAGGTAGCAGCAGTACACTCTAAAACTACGTAAAACAAGAGTAGCAACAATACACTCTAAAATACATGGCAGTAATTACTCTTAGAAAAATAAAATACAGAATAATAATACACAAAAAAAGAGAAGAAAAAAACATACTACCTGTGGACACATGACTGGTTTGTTTTCAGCCATTTTTTAAGACTACCTTTAAAAGCGGCAAGGGTGGGGCTGTCCCTTATGGAGACGGGGAGACTATTCCATATTTGGCTGCCTTTTATCGATAGGACATTTTGACCAAACGTGGTCATTCTGCGATGGACCTTGCAATCACCTTTGGTGTCTGATCTAGTGCCGAGTCCAGTGGTTCTATTTTTTTGGATGAATTCCTGTAACGGAGGGGGAGCTAGTCCATGTAGGCATTTGAAGAAGAAACAGGCACTCTTTAAGACCTTGAGATTTTCAAAACTCAGGAAGAGATGTTGTTCCAGAATGTTACAGTGGTGGTATGACAAAGGTTTTCTAGCAAATGCCTTGATGGCTCTGTAATAGAGCTGTTCAATAGGTTTTATGACAGTGGCACCTGCAAACGACGAGTTTGTGAAGCAGTATTCAATGTGAGAGAAGATCATGCAGTGAAAATATGTTTTAGCTGCTTCAACTGTTAAGAAAGGCCGGATTTGTCTAAAATTAACTAAGTTGAAATTAATTGTGCTTTTCATTTTTTTGATGTGTTTCTTGAAGGAAAGGTTCGAGTCCAAAATGACTCCGAGGTACTTGAAATGGGAGACCAATTCCAATTCCTCCCCCCCCCCAGAAACACATTGGACATCTATGGGTTATAAATGAAAGGTGGGGGGAATCACATGCAATACAATTGTACTCTAAGTATTTTGTTTACCATCAAAAAACATGAGTTCTGCCTGTGTTGTTCCTACTTGGTGCTTGTCTACATACTGTATGATAGTGCTGCTGTCATCATTAGGTGAATGGAAGAAAAATGCTAATTGAGCTTGCTTGATTAACCAATACTGTGTGGACGGCCACATACAGTACAGTCTATTTTGAAGGACAAGCCGAGGGCCACTTAAGATCGGTCCCCGGGCCGGACTTTGGGCATGTCTGACCTCGTAGCGAGTATATATCTTTTACTTTAGTTTACTCTATTGATCTACTTATCCTCTCTCTTCTACTGGACTTGATTCTCTGCTGCCTTGTGACACTCTGAGGCTGTTTGACCTTTTTCTATTACTTTCCTCCTCGTCTTCCTCCTTCTCCTCCTCGTCTTCCTCCTCCTCCTCCTCATCTTCCTCCTCCTCCTCGTCTTCCTCCTCATCTTCATCTTCATCTTCCTCCTCCTCCTCCCTTTCTTCATTTCGAGGGGTGGTAAGCAGAGGGGCGTAATGACATTTGACCAAAACAAAAAAATACTGACTTTGTTCATTAAATTCAATCTTGACGATGGAAACTTCATAAACATGTGGATGACACTATACTTCATGAACAACATTGGTTTAGAAATCATGTGCCCTTTTGTCAGAAAGTGGTCACCAAGAGCTTTCATTTTGATACATTCTGTAGAACTCATTTCTGGCCAAAATGTCACTTATGGACTCAGTTGTCAGTCTCTATCCATGTTGTGTCCTCTCCTCATATCCTCTCCTCTCTCCTGTCCTCCTCTCTACTTCTTTCTCCTCTACTCCCCTCTCCTCCTCTCTCCTCTCCTCTCACCTTCTCTCCTCTCCTCTCATCTCATCCTCTCCTCCTCTCTCCTCATCTCCTCTTTCCTCCCCTCCTCTCTCCTCTCACCCTCTCACCCTCTCTCCTCTCCTCCTCTACTCTCCTCTCACCCTCTCCTCTCCTCTCACCCTCTCTCCTCCTCTCCTCTCCTCTCACCCTCTCCTCTCCTCTCACCCTCTCTCCTCTACTCTCCTCCTCTTTCCTCTCCTCCTCTCTCCTCTCACCCTCTCTCCTCCTCTCCTCTCACCCTCTCTCCTCTCCTCCCCTCTCTCCTCTCCTCTCCCCCTCTCTGCTCCTCTCCTCTCACCCTCTCTCCTCTCCTTCTCCTCCTCTCTCATCTGCTCTCCTCTCCTCTTCCCCTCTCTCCTCTCCTCTCACCCTCTCTGCTCCTCTTCTCTCCTTCTCTCTCCTCTACTCCCTTCTCTCCTCTCCTCTCCTCCTCTCTCCTCTCCTCTCCTCTCCTCCTTTCTCCTCTCCTCTCCTCTCCTCCTTTCTCCTCTCCTCCTCTCTCCTCTCCTCTCCTCTCCTCCTCTCTCCTCTACTCTCCTCATCTCCTCTCTCCTCTACTCTCCTCATCTCCTCTCTCCTCTACTCTCCTCCTCTTTCCTCTCCTCCTCTCTCCTCTCACCCTCTCTCCTCCTCTCCTCTCCTCCCCACCCTCTCCTCTCCTTCTCTCTCCTCTACTCCCTTCTCTCCTCTCCTCTCCTCCTCTCCTCCTCTCTCCTCTCCTCCCCACCCTCTCCTCTCCTTCTCTCTCCTCTACTCCCTTCTCTCCTCTCCTCTCCTCCTCTCTCCTCTCCTCTCCTCCCCTCCCTCCTCTCCTTCTCTCTCCTCTCCTCCTCTCCTTCTCTCTCCTCTCCTCCTCTCTCCTCTCCTCCTCTCTCCTCTCTCCTCTCCTCCTCTCTCCTCTCCTCTCCTCCTCTCTCCTCTCCTCCTCTCTCCTCTCTCCTCTCCTCCTCTCTCCTCTCCTCTCCTCCTCTCTCCTCTCCTCTCCTCCTCTCTCCAGCAGCAGCAGAGATGCGTGTGGAGCGTCGTGTGGAGGTCCCAGTGTGTGACCTCTCTGTGCTCCGCGGCGTGTGGGAGGTCCGAGTGAAGAAACACAGACAGAGACAGAGGAAGGAGCAGGAGAGGCAGCAGCAGAGCGCGCTCACCAGGTAAGCCCCTGCTGTTAGCCCAGGTAAGCCCAGGTAAGCACCAGGTAAGCCCCTGCTGTACAGACGGGACCAGGCGTTCTCAACCTGGGGTCCGGGGACCACCAGGGGTCCTTGAGGGCATTCCAGGCGGTCCCCAGCAAACCGATGAGTTGTTCAACTTCAGCATTATTTAATTTACAAGAAGTTGAGACAATTAGAGAATGTCGAAGAACGACTGTTTTGATCATAGTGCCTCTGTTATCTCTTACAGCACAGACATGTCATGGAATTCTGGACAAAATCATATCTGACAATAGAAACCCTTATAGAAAAACCATGTGAACATATGGAATTTCACATGTGAAAACGTGAAATTTCACGATCACATGTGAAAACATGTTAAATTTCACATGTGACAACATGTGGAACACATGTGGAACACAAGCGTGTGGTTTTGGAACATTTTCACATGTGAAATGTGTGAAACCCATGTAAATTCCCATGTGATTACATGTGAAACCCATGTAAATGTTTTTTTTCCGCACATGTGGAAAACATGTTGCTATACAACATGTGGGAAAACATGTTATCACATGTTATAACATGTGATAACATGTTTTCCACATGTGAAAATGTTCCAAAACCACATGCTTCCCATGGGTTTCACATGTGTTCCACATGTTTTCACATGTGGAAATGTAACATGTGGACAGTGAAATAGGGTCTGTGGATCTAATGTGGACTAAATTAGGGCTCCTTGATTGATCATCACTAGTCACTAGACTGATAGGCTGATGAGCTCGGAACAATACGTGCACTTTTTTTAAAGCTCTAAATTTGAGACAGCCCGTGCACACACACACACACACAC
>NC_139631.1:43696334-43763834 GCF_964638095.1 Poromitra crassiceps | reverse complement strand
GAGGCTTGCCGATTCTAATCTTCACCAAAATGCCTGCTTGATGTATCAAGTTGTTTATAATATGAATTTCAGGCTGGCTGAGCTCATTCCAGTCTGCTGTCCCCTGCACACTCATAATACGAGAAATAAACATCTTCTCTTTGGTAAAAAAAAAAGAAAGCTTAAATGTACCAGCTTAAGTATTACATGCAGGGCCCAGCTTAAGTATTACATGCAGGGCCCGCAGATCTGGAATGAGCTCGATGACAGTACTAACATGTAGAAATCCATCTCCTTTAAGAAAACACTGAAAGAAAAACTGCTTAAATCCGACTTGTAATGAGTATCTACACCCCTCTGATAATGGAACTCTGTCATTGTATTATGTATTATGTGGTATGTATGTATGTTCTCTGTGTTGTATTAAGCGTCATGATGTGATATGTGTGTTTTACATGTATGTTTGTCCATTGATACCTGTAGGCCTTGTATGAGATCAGGCTCCTCCAAAAGCTTTAAATAGCTTCCTAGGAGACCTGGCACACTCACATTGTTAACCTGATGTTAGTGATGATTATGATGACAATGATGATATGTATGTGTGTGTGTGTGTGTGTGTGTGTGTGTGTGTGTGTGTGTGTGTGTGTGTGTGTGTGTGTGTGTGTGTGTGTGTGTGAATAAATTTAATTCATTCATTGGACAGAAGACTCCCACAGCTCTGTGGAAATGGTACCTCTGCTTTGTGTTTCTGCCTGGTAGATCTAGATTCCATTGTTGGTTTAGCCTTAGCTACAACGCTAGCTACTTGACAGAGTAAAACCAAGTTAATATACACATTCTAATTGGTAATGAGGTAAATTAATTGTGCTAATAACAACCGACCAGTTTAAAGCATTTAAATGATGTCCATCATCACAGTAAGGTTTAAACTTTAAACCTTACTATGATGATAGAGATAGTATGTGGGCAATCTTTCCTCTTTCCTGAGGCAGGTTGTTTCAACCTGTCCTGGAGAAATAAACTCATCCTATATTGTCACGACCTGGCTCTTAAAGCCATGACAATAAAGGGGAAATACACGGTTTAAATATGCAAACAAACTGAATTTATTGAAGAATAATCAAAGTGTTAAGAAATAAACAACAAAACAAACAATGGGATGTGTAAGTCAGTTAATCAGTAGTGTAAGTGAGTGGATGTATGAGAATGTAAATGGATGAGGTGTAAAGATGTAAAAGCAACAAGAACCAAAACAGCCACGCTGAACAAAAGTCTAGGTCTGCTGTAAGCAGGGGAGAGCCTCCACTGAATGAGGAGCAGTCAGCTGAATAAGAAGCCTCTGGGGCACATGGCCAGGTGCTCCCAGTTGGCCTCCTCCAGGAGATTGCTCCTCCTGCTCCTCCTGCCTGGACCTGAGGGAAGACACATAGGGGGAGACAGACAAACATACAACACAGGCCCAGACAGCACATAGAGGGCCGTCACAGATGGATAGATAGATAGACAGAGAGACAGACAGACAGAGAGACAGACAGACAGACAGACAGACAGACAGAAATAAACTCGTCCTAGTAGATACATAGACATACAGATAGATACAGACAGACAGACAGACAGACAGACAGAAATAAACTCATCAGATAGACAGATGGATAGATAGACAGACAGACGGATACATAGATAGATAGATAGATAGACAGACAGACAGACAGACAGACAGACAGACAGACATACTGACTACAATACAATACTGACTGTAATACGTGTGTGTGATGCTGTGTTCCTCAGGATTTCCCCAGGGAACTGCAGTGGATGACCTACCTGAAGGAGTGGCACATCAGAGGGACGAAGATCCGCCGGCTACCTGAGTACCTGGCTCTGTTCACCCAGCTCACGGTGCTGGAGATCCCCAAGAATGCCCTCACTGAGCTGCCAGCGGAGATAGGTCAGATAGTCGCTTCCTCTAGTCGTTGAGAAGATTCCAAAAACCTTATGAAACCTCTTCAAAACCAACTAGATATAAACTCAAAACTGCCTGACGGTCAAGCTATAAAAACATGACCACTCTCTCTCTCCCTCCCTCCAGGTAAGCTGAGCATGTTAAAGGAGCTGAACGTCAACTATAACCATCTATCTAGAGTTCCCCCAGAACTTGGAGACTGCGAAAACCTGGAAAGACTCGAACTCACCGGCAACCACAATCTGACCGAGCTGCCGTTTGAGGTGAGAGAGAGAGAGAGAGAGAGAGAGAGAGAGAGACAGAGAGAGAAGCCATGAGAGACTATCCCATGGCTGAGGGATTTAGTGTTCAAATCATAGACTGTATAAAAATATGGGAGTAGCCAGCGCCACCTGCTATTGGTCCATGATCGCTGTGATGATCTGTCAATCACACCCCAAAGCAGAGTTTGCTTTATCGTCTATTTTACCCTAAATGGGTCCATAATTTCCAAAATGAACATCATTTTGAAGGAGAGAAGCAATTGACACCATTCACTCATTACTGAGATAATAATCAAGTAAGACGTATAGGGTCATTTTCCCATGGACTTCTATACAATCAGAGATAGTGTTGCAGTCAGTGGAGTTGTCTCCTGCTGGCCATTAGAAAGAATGCAGGTTTAAGGCACTTCCACATTGGCTTCACTTTTCAACCAGGGAGGTTGCCCCTTGGTCCAGAGAGAACAGCAGGAGTCCCAGGATTGAGCCCTGATGGACACCAGTTTTATTTGCATGCCAGTGATCATTCAGTCAGTGTAGGTCAGTTTTGGAGTTGATCTCAATTTGGAAATGAAACTGTTGCGCCTACAGCTGAGAAGCCTGAAGAAACTGGTTCACTTGGACATAGCAGAGAACCGGTTTGCGTCGATCCCCATCTGTGCTCTGAGGATGACCAACCTGCGGCTGCTGGACATGAGCAGCAACCAGTTGAGCGACCTGCCAGAGGACATGGACAGGTAGACACACTACTGGCTACTATATTACCAATACCGATACTACTATTGCTACAACTACTCGTATAAAATTAAATGATGTAGGCGGACTGTTTACACTACAGTAGAGATGCACGGATGAGCTTTTATGCCACCCTAATCCGTGTGTATGCATGAACCATCCGCCCGCCATAAATCCGTGCAAATTATTTCCTACTATTTATAGATCCGCGCCCGGCATGCACCTGACATTTCACAATGCTATTCACCTTATTGACCACGCCCACTTTTTCTCTCTTCCACGTTCGACGCAACGTATTTGTTTTTCCGGTTCAGCGCTAGTTGGCTGTCATGGCAACTGGGCAGGTCTGACCTCCTTGTGTCTTTAATGATCTGTGCAGGTCTATAGACCCTTTTCACAGCCACCATTTTGTGTCTAAAAGGCAGGAAGTTTCACAGGTGCACCAAAACCTTAATTAGGATGTCCAACTTCCAGTCCATTTAGGTGTTCCAGTGCTGGGGCCCTAATTAGTGAGTTGGTTGCACCTGCGTTTCCCCTGCCATTTAGACACAAAATGGCAGCTGTGAAAAGGGCTAATTAGGTTGGAGCTGTGAGCTGCTCCAGGAGGTGTGGGTGTGGCCAATCAGGAGGATTGCCGTCAGCTGGGTCCTCATCAGGTGGAGGCCTTTAAATATCTGGCAGGACTTCCATTCAGTGTCTGCTTGTAATACCGTATCCACCTTATTTTTGGCGGCCATTTTTGCCTGATCTGCCTGATGGGTGCTTCTCCCGGTGTGATCCTCCCAGCCTTGTTGCTGACAGCTTGACACCCGTCTGGGCGAACGGAGCAAATCACTAATCAGGTCCAGCTTGGCAAAAATCTCGTTGATAAATATCCCTTTTAGAGCGCAGTGCATTCATGGGTAATCGCCTGGTGTGGCTAATATTAGCCGCTAGTTAGTTATGTTACATGGCAGTAAAACGCCACTGAAGGACCAAATTGATATAACTTTTAACCATTTCGAGTAACACTGTTTCCATACGGATCACCAGCATTAGTTTGTTGTTTATAACGTGGCTATATTCATAACGTTTTCTATCTCGGATGCGTTATTTCGAATCGCACATAGGTTACGCCTGGCGCAACCTATGTGGGTTTTAGGACGAAACAGACTCGAGCCACTAACGTCATCGTAAGAGCACAATATTCCTGGAATGCAAGTTTAACTAAACAGTTACATGTCCTCTGCATTCTACATAAAATTAAGATATTACGGGTTGTTTTATTTTGTATGTTACATACTTATTGACCAAGTTATGTTCAATTCAGCCAGGGTACAAGAGACTGAGTGTAGGTGGCCATCTTTTCTAATCAAGTAGAATACATTAGGAAATGGCAAGCTGCAACAATAAGTCACGTTAAACCGGACCTTGTACGCACAATTATTTTTTACAGTGGGGCATTCAAAAATAAGGAACCCCTGGGATAGGCAATATACTTGGCCACATAATTCATAATTGTGTGTGTGTGTGTGTGTGTGTGTGTGTGTGGGTCTGTGCGTGCGTGCGTGCAGGCTGGAGCAGCTGGTCTCTCTGTTCGTCCATAAGAACGGTCTGTCGTACCTCCCTCACTGCCTGACCAGGATCACCACGCTGCAGATGGTGGTCGTCAGCGCAGACCAGCTCACCTGCATCCCCACCAGGCTCTGCAGCAACCCAGACATCAAGTACGAAACACGCTCTATTTTCTATTTCATGATGTTTCCGGCTAGCTATCATCTATAGGCCTCTGCCTCCTCCCGCCGGTAAACCCGCAACCTGCCTGGAAATCCTTCGGGATCCCGGGGAAACATGGTGTGGATCCTGCCCAGCGGTGGATGGGACTGGAGCGCCGCTGCCTTCAGCACCTCGGACAGTCACCTCAGAGCCCGGTGTGGATTAGGCATCGCAGTGGGCGGAGTTTCAGCGCCTCGGACAGTTCTCAGACCCCGGGCGCGTGCGTGTATACGTTTGCCAACCCAGTTTCAGATGAAACCACGCCAGAAGTCATTTGATTGGTCGCCCCCCGCCACCCCTGACAACCAGGCAGGCACCGGTCAAAGAGAACTCTTTCCCCGAAGTCGAGTGTGTTTTCCCCATTGCATAATGAAGCCAGGATGCGCTCCCCCCCCCCCCCCCCCCCCCCCGCTCCTAGTTCTCCGAGCCCCACATCTCCAGTGCGGGGGAAGGAGGAATGGGGGAAACGGGGAAAACACACTCGACTTCGGGGGAAAGAGTTCTCTTACTGTACATCTCCCGGGGAAGGAGAAACGGGGAAAAGGGGGAAAACACACTCAATTTCGAGGGAGAGTTTTCTTTGACCGGTGCCTGTCTGGCAGTAAAAAGAGGCGTTCGGGGTGCAGCGGGGTCGCCTCTGCTGTTTACGGGAGTTTGTTGTCAGTGGTGGCGGGGGAAACTGATGCGTATGGCGGGGAGGTGGTGTGTGTGTGTGTGTGTGTGTGTGTGTGTGTGTGTGTGTGTGTGTGTGTGTGTGCGCCTCGCTTCAGGGGATGAGTTCGGAGGAGCGGCTTGCTTGGCAGTGCGGCCACCAATCAAATGAGTTTGGGGCGTGGTTTAATCTGAAACTGGGCTGCCAAACGTATACACGCAACCCGGTGTAGATTAGGCCCTGCAGTGCATGGGGGTTCAGCACCTCGGAGAGCACTCAAGCCTGCCGGACTGACTTGTGGCTCGGCAGTTCTAACAAGACGTTTCAGAAAAATCCTTATTCAACCCTTGTATGATGTTTGGGTCTGTGGGATCTGTTTTCAATGTTTACTAAAAGAAAAATCATGCGATTCATTATTTTTTCAACCTGATACTCACTGGCCTTGGGTCATTTTCTGTGGCGAACATAAAAAATCATTGATTAAAAATATTTTCATTGAGTGCACACATTTATATGTGGTGTTCGGGTCCACTGGACCTGAGGCGGTAATGAAAGTGTGGGAATTGTATGTGAAAACAAGTAAAGATGGTTTTGCTGTGTACCTTCACTCTGTCTGTTGCGGGCAGAGTGGGCGAGTTTGGGCGACGTTCGGCAATCGATTAATGTCTTAACTGAGTTGTTAGAGTGAAGAGAGGAGTGTCTGACTCAGGACAAGCCTAGCATGCAGCTAAATGAGCGCCGATAGCATCGTTTTCCCGACTCTGGTAAAGACAAATAGAAAGTCCATGATTACAGTAACAGACTCTGCCAGGACAGTGACGTTACATAATGTATGTTGCAGAAACTTAGTGATTTTTCAGTTTTCACTTAGGTTTAATACCACAATTACAGACATAGTAGATCCAAGCCATCTCCTCTCTTCCCTGCAGGTTCATTCGACTCTACGACAAACCAGCGAGTGGAAAGACAAAGAAAGAGCAGGAAGAGAAGAAAGACCAGAGCAAGAAGAAGAGATGGAGGGTGGAGGAGGAGGAGGTGAAGGACAGCCGAGAGAAAGAGTTCATGGAGGCCTACATCGATTCTCTGAAAGACCGAGGTAAGAGACAGAAAGAGTGAGACAGAGAGACAGTGAGAAAGAGAGAGACACTCCAGACTGCAATTTTGTATTGCAAGTAAAGTACATTTGTGATTAAAAATGTTTTCATGCGATTCAACACGTTTGGTTGCTGTTGAGGTGAATCTTGTGGGCGGGACCTACGCTGAAAGCTGTCAGACACGTCCCTATTGGCCAGTCTCAATCAGAGTGACAGCTTAGCAGCATCCACAATTAGTAAACGAGCGAGGGAATTTTTAAGTCCAGACAGAGCGGGAGTGGAGAAGACAAAAAAAAAATATATATAACTTCCGTCTCAGTTATAGCAATAATGTTATGTTTGAACTGGTGCTATTTATAGTTTACTAATTGTGGGTGTTACCAAGCTGTCACTCCGATCGAGACATGTCTGACAGCTTTCAGCATAGGTCCCGCCCATGAGATCCAGCTGAACAGCAAGCAAAACTTTTGGAAAGTTGTGCATCATTTGTGCTCTAGCCTATGATTTAATAATTACAACGTAATGTCTCTAGTCCAGTCTGAGTTGAGTAGAATCATTTTAAGTCCAAAATCACCTTTTACATTTTGTCTTGATTTGAACTGAGAATGAAATGACGACACAAAAATGACCTGCAGAGACCGTGCCATACTCCACCACCAAGGTGTCCATCTCCTGCCTGTTGTGAGGAGGAGGAGGAGGAGGACGACGAGGACGACATGATGAAGGCTGAGTGTTGTTGGTGTGTCACCATGCAGCTGACGAGCATCATGTGATATAAGCTAGTCAGCACGTCTCAAAGCAGCTCTTAAACAGCTTTATAGACGATAACACAGAGAGAAAATACAATAAAAAATAAAGTCATAATCAAAGTGTCGACATATGATGGAGGAACACTGTAGAACTTTTTGAGCCATGACCCCCCAAAAATTGTAGGCTGCGGTCACCTGATGAATGGTGATATCAGCTCCATGTTGCCCTGCTATCAGGAACATGAATGGTGACATCAGATCTATGTTGTTCTGCTGTAGTCATCACTAATGAGACTCTTGACCATCGCAGTTTCACAAGCTCTCCATCCAAATGATATTATTGTCACCTTGTAACGACATTTTGTAATTGTTGTTTAAACTCTAGCAGCCAATGGCATCACTGGAAAGGTTTGAGTCCCAGAAATAAACAGACTTCTGGCCAGTCAGACTTTAATTGATCACATTGTATCCTGATTATATTGAATCACGTGTCAAATCGTATCAGGAGAGAAGCAGATCGTCCATCACTAGTGTCTCATGAATATTGCAGTATTGGATATATTCCGGTTTGGAATTCATCCCTTGAGTTGTCTGTATAGTTGCAGTGTGTGAAGTTTGAGACAAAGCATATTTTGCGTGTAAATTCTGACGTTGTGACCAAAGATTTTCTTTTTTGCAGTGCAGCCGAGAAATGTCGACTTTTGTAAAGATTTTCCGAGAGGAATGATAGAGTCGCACTGCTGCCATAATGCATTGACAATGATCCTTTGACGCATTCGATTAAAATCATGTATATAAAACATTATGTGTGTACATTTTCCAGTTGCAAAATATGATTTGTAAAGACAAACCTTTAATATTGTATGATTGTGTTTTCAATTTTGCACTTCAGTGTGCTGTAAATGCTTGGTAGTGTGCAGCAAATGCTTAGTTGTGTGTACTCAATGAATGGTGTGTGTGTCATTTGAAAATATGGCTGTGTACCAAATGAAAACACAAGTTCCATTTTGTGAACAGTTAAGAGATTTGATGGCAAAGAGTCATCTTGCAAAGGGAGTGTCAGGTTTAGCATTTTGTGTGTGTGAGGTTTTCAGTTTTGTGTGTGCAGTTTGGAGAAAGCCGTTATTGTTTTGAGAAACGTGTGTTAACAATCGTGAAAAACTGTAATACTGTATGCATCTGTGTATTATATTATGTCAAATAAAATCATTCATTCAACTTTAACCTTAGCTTGTTAGCTGCCTAATGTTGGCTAACGACTGCTGACATCGTTTGTATCGTAGTCACCCTTAGATAAGCAGACTTACTGTCTGTTTTAAGGAATCTCTCGAGACAGACTTTCGACGTCCCATCGAAAATCTGTCAGCAAGCGCCATGAAAAGGTGTGCAACAGCGCTCGCATGCTGCGCTTTACCTGATCAAAATTGAGTGAACGTGAGTGTGTAGTCAAAACGTACGGTTTTCAGCGTGTAGCAAGAGTTGTTGTTGTTTCATAGCGACGGAAGGATTTGAGAGGGACACTCAGGGAACGGAAAGGAAATCCATAAATGGTCAGAGCCAGTCGGTTGGAGCCAATGGCAGAGCTTGCACGGAGTGGAAAGGGATTTTCTTCTGCTGCCAACGGAGCCTCTTGAGTTCCGTTTGCACACACATGAAACGACCCTGCTGCCCCCAGAGGTTACAACATTTTGCTTTGTTTTGGTTCCCAGATTGAGTTTAAGAGACTAGTGAGAAAACAGCCAACATCTTAGCGCTGACCTGGTAGTGCCAGGCAGTTGGTGTAGGCTTGCAGGTAGGTGGCGCTGTTCTCCTCAATGGTCACCAAGTAGTCTCCTGCTTAATTCAGTAGGTTCATTAAAAACAATGACTGTTATTGATCAGACTACATCAACATAATTAAAACACCCAATAACTTTTTTGTTTGTTTAATATTTGGTTAAAAGTCAATACAAGTAATTACGAGAGCTATATGATTCTACCAAAGGAATTCATATGAAACACTTTTTTTTTTTTTTACAGTTTTACAACACAGTTTTATCACATATCTTGTAAGAATAGTTTCAATATAAATGTAGTAGCTATAATTGACCACTAGATGGTGGTAGGGATATCATAGAAACAGAGGCAGAAGATACACCCACTTAGAAAAGGTTGATATTTTGTCTGGAAGGAATTTTCAATTTTCATTTACTCTGACTAAAACCTCTCCTGCAAACAGTGCAAATGTACGGTTTCTCTCCCGTATGGATTCTCATGTGTGTGTGGTCAACCTCCCTCTCTTGATTTTTCCCCTGTGTGGATTCTCATATGCATAACCATATATCCTTTGGTGCGAAATGTGTTTTTACAAACTGAACAACTGAAAGGATTTTTACCCTGTATGAATGCTCATGTGTAACTTTAAACTTCCCCTCTCCAAGGATCTTGCACCACAGTCTGAGCAACTATGAGGTTTCTCCCGTGTGGCATCTCATGTGTTCATTCAAATTGAATTTCCAACCATATCTTTTACCACATACACTACAACTGTACGGTTTCTCCCCTGTGTGAGTTATCATGTGTTTGACCAATGTCCCTTGCCGAGCAAAACTTCTGTAACAAACTGAGCAGCTGTAAAATTTTTCCCCTGTATGAATTGTCATGTGTGACAATAATGTTTTCTTTTCTCTGAATCTTGTGCCACATACTGAGCACCTATGAGGTTTTTCTCCTGTATGCTTTGTCATGTGTTTCGTCAATTGCTCTTTACGGGCAAAACTTTGAGTACAGTCTGAGGCTGAGCACCTAAATGGTTTCTCCACTGTGTGGACTACCATGTGGTTCTTCAATTGCTGTTTAAGGCCAAAACTTTTAGTACAGTCTGAGGCTGAGCACCTAAATGGTTTCTCCTCTATGTGGATTGCCATGTGTCTCTTCAGTTTATCTTTACGACCATATTTGGTCCCACATTCTGAGCAACTAAATGTTTTCTCCTCTGTGTGGATTATCATGTGTCTCTTCAATTGAGCTTTATGACCAAATGTTTTACCACAGTCTGAGCAACTAAATGGTTCCTCCCTAGTGCGTACTCTCATGTGTTGCTGCAGATGTTTCTTGCGGCTAAACTTTTTTCCAAAAGCTTTCTCCCCAGTCTGAGATCTCATAACACGGAGTTGATTGTTTTTCTCTGAGTCTAAACCTGACTGAGGTTCTTTAGTCTCCTTCCAGTCATCATCACTGTCTTCAGTCTCAGGTTCAGAATGCTCCTTCCAGTCATCATCACTGTCTTCAGTCTCAGGTTCAGAATGCTCCTTCCAGTCATCATCACTGTCTACAGTCTCAGGTTGAGAAGAGTCTGAAGTCGCTGAAGTCTCATCAGTTTGGCTTTGATGAAGCTGTGAGGACTGAGGTTTCACTTCATCATCTTCACTCTTCACAGGGACAGGAGTGATATGGGCCTCCTCCGACCCTTGAAGCTGCCCTCCCCCCTGACTGGTCCGGAGTTCCTCCTGTTCCTCTTTAATGTGTGGGGGCTCTGGGTCCTCCTGAAGCTGCTCTCCCTCCTGCCTGATCCAGAGTTCTTCCTGTTCCTCTTTAATGTGTGGGGGCTCTGGGTCCTCCTGAAGCTGCTCTCCCTCCTGCTTGATCCAGAGTTCTTCCTGTTCCTCTTTAATGTGTGGGGGCTCTGGGTCCTCCTGAAGCTGCTCTCCCTCCTGCCTGATCCAGAGTTCTTCCTGTTCCTCTTTAATGTGTGGGGGCTCTGGGTCCTCCTGGTCCAGACTGGGAGACCACTCCTGCTGCTGGACATCTGGAGGGAAGACTGAAACACATACACACAGAGTGAACATAACACAAAGAGTGAACATAAAACAAATCTAATTCCAATCAAACAAATTTAAGTTCTCCAGCGATGTCAACCGATAACCAACCCAATTTTAACCCGATTAATGCTCAGTCAATCAGTTAAAAAAAGTTTACTTTAGCCTACCCCAAGTAATAAAAAAAAAATTGCATCGTAAAAGAAAAATAAGCTATACCATCTATTTCTTAAATAACTCATGCAGGCGACGTGCTGTGTATTGTGTAGGGCAGGCTATCTTCACATTTAATTGTCATCCTCTACAATTAACACATTGACTGCCAGCCGTTTTTTTTTTGCTGTAGGTAGCTTCTGCCAAGCCGTTTTTTGAGGATTCTGGCTCATTTTACAAGAGCTGAGGATTCTTTTCTGCTTGGACTTTGTGAACATACAATATCTCAAAAGTACTAATAGAATGTGTACTTTCTCTGTCTAAAAGAGTTAGTTTGTAGAGTTAGTAGTTATGTAGATATTAGCCGTTGAGTACAGCATGGTTTCAGGGTCTGAGGCAGAAAGCTGAGATAATCGCAGTTTTGTGAAATTCAATCAAACAGGCAGAAAAGTCACTTTAACCATTTATTTTTGGCATCAGTGAGACATCAGACATCTGAACAATAGTTGTTTTCAATAATGGAGGAATAATACAATAATAAAATAAATAAATGTCAAAATAAATACAAAACAAGAGCAGACCACAGGTCACTCAGCTTTTTTTTTTTACATGTTTTTTTTCGGTTCGTGATCAAACCGGTTTGGGCTCGTACACCGAATCCAGAACTGTTCCAAAATGTAATGGGTACTTCCTTGGCCCATGTTACACCCATCCACAAAGTTACATGAAAATCGGCAGGTGCTTTTTATGTATTCCTGCTAGCTAGCAAACAATCAAACAAAGAGCATCAAAAACAGGCAGTTTTTTTTTTTTTTTATGACCCATGCCTACTTGTGCCACCGAGCACGGTTCTTCTCTGAGTGGTACACCTCATAGCAGCCAGCCCTGTGTAATGGGACATTACACACGACACAACGGTAGCGTGTCTCGCTTCTAACACCTCTCTCTGTACAAACTCTACACCTCCTCGCTGGGAGCTCTTTTTTGCATGTGGCTGGATACTTGGCCATTACATGGCCCGCTAGATCGACATCCAGCCTGCTTGGAGGGTCCAGGTATGGTGCCCGGCCCGGCCTGGTTGCAGGTTGGTCACTGCCCTCCCCCCCAGACCCCACCCCGCCACCCCCCACCTCCTCCCCCACCTCCTCCTCCTCCTCCACCCCAGCCCCCACCTCCTCCTCCACCCCAGCCCCCACCTCCTCCTCCACCACAGGTCTGGTCCATGCACCGACAACACTCGGGATGAAATCCAGCAATGTTTTACACTTTCTCTGGCGTTTAGCTGGGTGTTTAGCTTTGTACAAAACAAAGGCGTTATAAAAAGACATCTGAAACAAGTACATGACAAACTTGAATGGCCACCTGGATGTCTTCCTGGCAAAGGGATAGTAGGCAATGTTCTGGTCCAATCTGTCTACCCCATTCATGTACTTGTTGTAGTCCACAACGCACTTGGGTTTGCGTGTGGGACCCTCTCTCTGCTGCCTTTCTGCCTGACCTGCACTGTCTCCATCGTGTCGTCGTGCAGAGTGGAAACCATTTTGACGATTCTTTTGTCTCGCCAGGCCAGAACCATGGTGCCACCATTGTGGCGCATGACGGTTTCCCCCAGCTTCACGGTGTGGTTGGTAACCTTTGTAGCAGGTGGCTCGCCCCTGTTCTTCCTCAGAGTGCCACAGACATGTGTCTGACACTCCAGCAGCTGTGCACACATTCCAACAGAGTTGTAGTAGTTGTCCATGTATAAAGGGTAACCCTGCCCTGCCAAGTCCCCGAGGAGGAACTCCACCGTCTCGCCTAGGGAGGACCGCTCACCACAGTAGGGCTTCATGCTGTAGCAGTAACCTGTCTGGGAGTCACAGAGGATGTATGATTTTATCCCATACTTTATGGGTTTCTGTGGGTTGTACACCTTGAAGGCCAACCGCCCACGCCACAGGAGCATCCCCTCATCAATACTGATGTCTTGACCTGGTGTGAACATGGCTCTGAACTTTCCTAACAGGTCATTCAATACTGGCCGGACCTTGTACAACCTGTCTGCACCATCAACATCAAAATTGTTAGAGAAATGGAGGAATCTGGTTAGCAGTTGAAAGCGGTTGCGAGACATGGTTTTGTTGAAGTGGGGGGTAGCATACAGTTCATTTGTGGTCCAGTACATGGACAGTTCAGGCTTCTTCACGATCCCAGTGAGGAAGTATAGTCCCAAGAAGCTCTTGATTTCTGTCACATCAGTGTCCTTCCACCTCCCAAGCCTTGAATGTGGCAGAGCCTCGCTCACCTGACTGATGCACTGATGTGCATACAGATTAGTTTGTGCTACAATGGCCTGGAGCAGCTCATCGTCCAGGAAGAGCTGGAAAAAGTCCACTGGTTGAGCAGGAGCACCACCAGTATGAGGACCCGGTTCTGCTGTGAATGGGATGTGGGTTGGCTCCCAGTCAACATCACTCCACTCAGGAGGACCTGCAGGCTGGGGACGTTTCCCACTTCCAGCTCCATCTGCAAATTATAGAAATACATAATTACCATAAAATAGTGTTTTTCATATGTGTGGTACTGAATTCTGGAGTTCTAGAATTTCTGGAATTCTGGCTGGAACCTGTGATGTGAAAATAAACCTGATTCTGAAGAGTGATCTTACCCATTTTCCTGGCACCAGAGGATGTGGCACCAGATGCTGTAGCGCTACAGCTGGCTACAGGCTCATCTTCAGAGTCTGAAATTCAAGATTCAAGATTTTTATTGTCACTCCATGGTACAAGTATCACGTGTGAAATTCTTGTGCTGTGAACTCCGTTTACAACATAGTACAAATATAACAGGGCATTGAGTGCAAAAAAACAACAAGAGACAACAATCAATAAGGCAGTATAGTGATAAGACATACTGCCTTATTGATTGTTGTGTCTCTTGTTGTTCAGTAAAATGAATTGACTGACTGCTGGCTTTTGTACAGTCATAGTAATTACATTTACACAAGTTACACAAGTCATCTCAAACATCGTCTTACCACTGCTGCTCTGTGGAGCTTCGCTCCTCGACGGGGCCCATTCTTCCTCAGAATCCTCCGCGTCTGGAGAAGACGTGAGGTCGCTCGACTCGGACGACTCAGTCAGCCCAGCAGCCGCAGCGGCGACATGCATGGGCTCACCCCGTTCCTCATCCGAGACCTCGGAATCGGTCTCCGGCACAAGCTCATTTCGGACGGAAAAGAAATCCAGCAGTGACCTCTGATCCGCCGATCGCTTGGGTTTGGCCGCCGAAGACCGCTTGCGTTTGGCCGGCATGGCACAAACACAAACACCACCCACTCCCAACTAAACTAAAACTGAAAATACTAACTAAACTAAACTGAAATAAAACAACTACTGCTACGACTAGATCAAACTGAACTGAAATAAGGCTAATCTACCGGCTACCAACTCGATCAAACTGAACTAGAATAAACGCTAAATACTAAAATGAACTGACGCTAAGGCTAAGCTAACTACAATGAACTGTAACTACGCGCTAACTATCTATCTAAACAAAGTCTACTATAAAGACTATACTAAACACTACTACTGTACTAACAACTAACAAACTAAATCAACTACGCTAACCAACTCGCTCTAAATCTGACTCTAAATTGCTAAATTGCTGAAATTCTCTATCTATAAATCGCTATGTAATTCTGTCTCGCTCTGTATCTCAAACTTACCTACTACCCACGCTGATCAAAGGAGCCCGCCTTCCTTATATAGAAATCTTTGTTAGAGTACTTCCGGGGCAGCGGGAGAGGTCGGATCCACATTCACCTATTGCCCAAGGGCCTCACCTAGTGGAAACCACTGAAAAAACAGTTTGACGTATTAATACGTCAATGGCAGTGAACCGCTGGATTTTTTTTGACGTATTAATACGTCAGTGGCAGTGAACGTGTTAAGTCTCTGACCGCAGTTGAGCAGCGTTAACCCTTTCATGTATGAATTATGACAACCTCAGTCAGGATTTGTTTTCTACGTGTTTTTATTTATCTTTAGGCATGAAAAAAAAACATGTGTATTTAACAAATCAATGAATAAAATGATAAAAATCAAATAATATAAAATAAATTATATTTGTAATGCTGTTAAACATATTTACACATATTCTCATACTAATACTCGCTCTTGACTCCTCAGCTCAACAAACACAAAATGCATAAATAATAAGTGCTTCTATTGTCAAGTGAAAACCAAAAATAGTGCTTCTACTCTCAATTGAAAACCAAAATGAGTGTTTTCTACTGGGAAAACCAAAAAACAGTGCAAAATACAACACACAAAAGCTCTATTATCAGCATATAAATGGGAGCTAGGGCTCTGTCTGTCTGTCCCACTGATCAGAATCAGAATCAGACTCACTTTTATTGCCACAGTATGGAAGTTGCATACGAGGAATTTGTCTTAGTGTCTGTATGCAGCGTAGCGGTTACATCAATATACAGGGATAAGAAGTAGGAAGATCACTAACGGCAATCGCAAGGTTGCAAGTGCAATCAAATCGAATCCAATCGACTCAATATATACAATATGTACATGAGTGGTGAAGTGTTCTGTGGATGATAAATATGAATTTACGTTGGATTTACATGAGATTTACAGACTGAGTTAAATATACGTTAAATAGGCAGTGGATTTACATGCATTTACAGTCGAATCTGATTACATCATCACTAATGTCATAAATGACATCATCAATGAATTACTCACACACACAAGGCTATAATTCAGTGATGATGTCACATCAGTGACTGTCTGATGTCATCAGTGATGTCATACATAGGCATTGTGACATGCAAGGCCACACAGCAGCCGAGCTGCGGGCAAGGCTGCGCAGGGGCTGAGCTGCGAATGCGAGCTGCAGGGCCAGCTCGGCGAGCTGCAGGACAGGCGAAGTTGCGATTTTAAAGTAGCAAATTCAAGTAGTTCTAACGGCTGGCCACTGGGTGGCAGTGTATGGGGTGCAGATTCACAGCCCTAATCTACATATATACAATATATATACTCACATACTTTAATAGTTACCCAAAAAACATTTTCGTCGACAGTTTTATTCTGAAAGCTGTGAAGTCAAAACTTCGTATTGTGTGTACCTTGATGCATGTCTATGGTCTAGAGCTGTCACTTTTTTGAAAAATAAAGTTCGAACGAACTTTAATTGACCCGCAATTTGTTCGATTATATATGAAGTTAATTGGTTAATCCCCCCCCATAACGATTTTACATGAGAGATATGTAACGTGAGTGGGGTGACTCGCTAGCAGGTGTGTCCGCAGATTTGTTGTTGTACTCAAGTAATACAATAAAACTGTACCTACCTCCGACACAATGTTGTTATCAAAGTATCCGGGGCCATGGTATTCCAAAATATTCTGTAGTTTCCAATAGCGAGCCCTTATTCACATGCGGGAGCTGATGCTCAAAATTGTAAACTGCAGTACACCACCAAACCACTGAGCACCGAACCAATACATCTGGCACTGTGGAGCAGTTTTAAAGTTTTATAACTTATGTATATCGCGTGCAGTTATTTCAGCCGACCTCCCAGACGAAGAAGGACTGATGAGTCGCGTTGAGGCAAGTGTTGTGATTGTCCGCTCGTGGCTTTGTTCGTCTGGTCTTCATCAGTCTGCATCGGCTGTATCTTCCTCCGCCTCCATTTTGTCAAAATGGACGATGACTTTGTCTACGATGGCCGCCCTTATTTATTCGAACCAGAGTATACAGCTGAGGAGCTGATAGAAATTGAAAAGCGTGAGAGGAGTTGGTGACACAGACCCCGGATGAGGATATGGGATCCCTGGTAAACACTACTGGAAACAGCCCGGTGGTGATTAGCAGTCTGATGTTTCTTTAGGGATCATATCATAACGATATGGGTAGAAAACGGGAAGAAAACTGTCTATTTACATGGAGTAACAGCACGCTGCCATCTGGCCCCGATGCAGCGCCATTCAAGGACTGGCTTGGACACTATTTACCTCACAACAACGCCTAGGAGTCTCAGAATCGCACCGGAGAACACTGGGTGAGTCGTCAGATCATAATTAATGCGGGGAGAGGGCTCCAGGTTCAAATAAACTGAAATTCTCCTTTAATGTGGGAGTTAAAGTTGAGATCGGAATCAATAATAACGCCAAGATTTTTGACTTGATCCTTAGGCTTCAGGGATCGAAACTCAAGGCGTGCAGTGATTTTAAGCCTTTGTTCTTTGGGACCAAAGACGATCACCTCTGTTTTGTGTCAGGTGTCAGGATAGGTCAAGCTGTTAGAGCGGAGCGCCCTCTGCTGGATCATCAAGGAATTACATTTAAAAAAAATCCCCCCGCCCCAAAAAAACTATATTATTATTATTTTAATTTGGATGGGTCAATCACATATCAAACGTCACCCCCTCCCCCACATTCGAAGTTACATTCCAATTTCGAATAAAAAGTGACAGCTCTACTATGGTCTGGATGGACTAACCTGCTCTGTGCAGCTTCACTTGGGGTTGCAACAGGACATGGAGCAGCTTCCTCTGTCGGAGGATCTCCTGCTCTGGCCGCTGAACTTTGTCTTCGTACTCTGCCATGGTTTTCTCAAACAGCCCTGAAATCTCCTGCGCAGCCGCAGTTAGCCGCTCAGTGAGCGGCGCTCTCAGCGCAGTTTCTTTTCCTTTTTCCAGCAGCAGCAGAAAGTCTTCAGCAGCGGCGCTGATCCGCTCCTGAACACACAGCCTCAGCAGCTGACCGGACCCCAAGACAAGCATTTCACTCGGCTTCAGCTTTAGACCTGCAGCGGAAAGTAAACAGAGCAAGTTGATGTTCGTGCGATTCAAACTCAGAAGTACTTTCAAGTTAACCGCAGCTTCAGAGCTTGCTTTTCATGGTTCCTACTAGGGATGTCAATTTTCGGTTAATTTCACTTTCGATTAACCGACGCTAATAATCGATTAACCTATCGGTTAATTCATAATTTTTTAATATTAAAAAAAAAAAAAAAAAAAAATTTTTTTTTTTTTTTTTTGTCTATTTACTCAATGAACTCATGCCCAAACAAGGCGTGTCTATTTAGATGCTGAAATGTTAATGCTTTTTGTGTTAGAATTTCTAACACAAAAAGCATTAACAAGCATTAACAAAAAGCATCAACATTTCAACACAAATTCTTTTTGTGTTAGAATTTCTAACACAAAAAGCATTAACATTTCAGCATCTAAATAGACACGCCTTGTTTGGGCATGAGCTCATTGAGTAAATAGACCAAAAAAAAAAAAAAAAAAAAAAAATTTTTTTTTTTTAATATTAACTGATAGACCGACAGCAATAACCGAACAACGACGTTAGCCACGGTTAATCGATTAACGGTTAACCGTTGACATCCCTAGTTCCTACACATTTTCCATTAAAAAAATTCCATCCTTTTTCATACTCAAATAATTTCCAGACTTCTCTGTAGATTTTTCAGACCATATTTGCCATTCGGAATACAGCTACATTACATTACATTACATTACGTCATTTGGCAGACGCTTTTATCCAAAGCGACTTACAATAACACATTTTTGTCAGCAATAGAGCAATCAACTATGCAACACAGTCTATGACAACTACAACTTCTGAAGGAATAGTGGTAAAGTTAATTTTGCTTTTATTTATTTTTAGAGGGAGAGAGAAAGAAGTTAGTTCAAGAAGGGCCCAGATGGAGCCTGAAAAGGTGTGTCTTTAATCTTTTCCGAAAGATCGGCAACGACTCGGCCGTCGTGACCGAAGGTGGAAGCTCGTTCCACCATTGAGGTGCCAGGTACGAGAAGAGTCGCGATCGGGATGGGCGACTTTTGAGGGCCCAAAGTGAAGGGGGGGCGAGGCATCCTGCACTGGTGGAGGAGCGGAGGGAGTGGTGAGAGGTTTGGAACCTGACCATAGATTGTAGGTACAGAGGAGCTGTCTGGTGTACTGCCCTGTAGGCCAGTACTGGTGTCTTGAATTTGATGCGTGCTGAGATGGGAAGCCAGAGGGGAGTGACATGAGAGAATTTGGGTTGGTTGAATACATTACATTACATTACATTACATTTCGTCATTTGGCAGACGCTTTTATCCAAAGCGACTTACAATAACACACTTTTTGTCAGCAATAGAGCAATCAACTATGGAGCACAGTCTATGACAACTACAAATCCTGAAGGAACAGTGGTACGAGTTTAGTTTATGATTTTTTTTGAGGACAACGCTGAGGAAGGTCTTTGACTGAAACGTTCGTTGCTGCTGCCCAGGTACATGAGGAAATAAATCAACAAAAAGACATTTGGAGTGCTGGCTTTTCTCTTGTTCATATCTTGTGCTTGCCCTGCACCCAGTGAGTTTTTAAATATTTTCGAGTGTGCTTGCAACCTGACTTTCTACTTTTTACTTCCTTCCTTGCTCTGCTCTTCCCTAGAGTGCACAACCATGTTCAACCCTGGCGCCAGGCTGTTTCGGCCCTCATCAACCATCATCATCTGGCCACTAGGGGTTGCACCCAGTATGGGGCAGCATAAGGGACAAATTTAAGACTACTGAGAAGCCGTCGGAGGCTATATCTTTGCCGAAGCCAGCTATGGATCTGGCCAATGATCTGTCAGCACCGGCAACTGAGAGACCGTCAGTAAGAAATGAGAAGCCAACTATTGATTTGTCTTACCTAGCAGTCCACTGGATCGGCTATTGGATCGGCTGGTCATTAGCTTGTCTAAGCTAGCTACTAGCTTGGAGAGGCTGGCAATCCACTGAATCAGCTATTGGATCGGCTGGCTACTAGCTTGGAGAGGCTAGCAACCCATTGGATCGGCTGGTCATTAGCTTGTCTAGGCTAGCTACTAGCTTGGAGAGGCTAGCAACCCATTGGATCGGCTGGTCATTAGCTTGTCTAAGCTGGCTACTAGCTTGGAGAACTGCGGTCAACTGAGCCGTCGTTTGCGAAACCACAGTCAAGCCAGCGGCCACTTGGCTTTTGATGCGCGTCTAAACGTGCTGTAACGGTACTGCTGCTTCACCGGTGTTCGGAGCGGGCTAAAAAGTCGAGTGTCACAATTCAGCGATCCTTTCTTACATTTACTTTACCACACTAGATCGACATTACAACAAACAGCGTATTGAATGACTGTTGAATATGTCACAAAAGTCCAACCTTATTGAACGATCGTAACAGGAGTTTCGCTTGGTACTATCATGTTGATGCTCTCAACAAGGTGGGAAAAACAGGCATTTCCGGGACTGGTTTTTCAAAATAAAAGCACGATTCGACTCCAGTCTAGACCACACACATTTAGTGTTTTTCCGACTTTCTAAGTACTGTACAATCGCATAACTCCATAATCCCACACCATGACTGACAGTTGTGTGTACACTACACCCCTGGGTATACACTCTCATGAAATTAGCCATTTTCACAGTTCCATTTTGGAGAAAGACAAAATCTCAATACTGACCTTGAAAAAGGTGTTTTTTTCGCCTTTCTAAGTACTGTACAATCGTCAATTACAACTACTGCTGCTACTACCAGTCCCACTACTACCAACACTACTATTACTACTACTGCTACTACTACTACTGCTTGGAAACCATCAGGTCACCGGATCTCAACCAAACATTGTTTACGTGTGCGCATACCAACTGTGAATAAATGTGCACTATTTGGTGTTTATTATGTCTCATATATCCCCAGGTCACCCGTCAATCGGCGCTTGTGGCTATATTTTGATTTTGTTATTGTACTTTTCAAGATATAACGTCTGCTTCTGTACATTAGTGTTTCCCATAGAGAGCCAATGCGTCCTCTGTTGCAACACAAGACCACCTGAGACAGGGCCTCCGATGACCGACTGGGTATGGTATTGTTCTACCCTTGTGTGTGTGTGTATACAGTGTATATATATATATATATATTCTATTATACATGAATATATAGATTTGGGGTTGGATAACACACCAGAACGTTTTGTTAAGTTATTGATTGTTGATGTGTCTGATAATCGCATGTGGGATGGTCAATTGTGCTGACACGAAAATAAAATAATTTGTTCATAGTTATTGTTAATATTGTGTGTAATTGATTAATTCGAAGGTTTATAGATGATGAACTATGCATCGTCATTCATGTTCATTCAGGGATATTATGATGACAGTGGTTTGGACGCCCCACTATAAGATGTAGCATAGGGCTGCTAAAAGGGCCAGAAACTGCCCTGGGCAGGGGAAAAACTGAAGCCACTCGCCGTTGACTTGTGAAGTCGGTGAGAAAAAAGCTGAATGGATTTCGTTTATAAATTAAAACTAGAAAGTAGGGATGCACCGATATGAAAATTTTGGCCGATGCCGATAACCGATATTAACATTGCTGTTATGGCCGATAACCGATATTTACCGATGTCGATATGATCTGTATAAAACCACATTTTTATGATCATCACATTTTGTACATACTGAAAAACACATGTTAACACTGAATTTGAAAAAGTTATGCATTTCTTTATTTGCAAAGCCTTTGGAAAAGCCCATAAATCATAGATTTACTGCATTATTTCATATCAATGTGAAGAATTTTGCTGATAATGATAACCGATATTAACATTGCAACATCTGACCGATACCGATATGACCGATATGTTAAAAAATTACTAACATCGGCCGATACCGATATGATTGCCGATATATCGTGCATCCCTACTAGAAAGACTGCCCCGCGAATATATGCCTGCCCCAACCAGTGAGCAGTTGAAATGCATGTCTTTTTAGACTTTGATGTTTGGGCCAAATATGAAGAAATTAGGTCAAGGTGAGAGATGGGGTTACCAAGCTTGGAAATGGTGTTCGAGAGGTCACAATGACCCTAACCCTTGACCACCAAAATGTAATCAGGTCATCCCTTGAGTGCAAGTGGACGTTTGAGGCAAATTCGAAGAAATTCCATCAAGACATTCCTGAGATTTCGGGGGAAACGAGCTTGAAAATGGCGTTCAAGAGATCACAGTGACATTGACCCTTGACCTTCGATCACCAAAATGTAACCATTTCATCCTTGCATCCAAGTCGACGTTTTAACCAAATTGGAAGTAATTCCATCTAGCCATTTTTGACATATCGCGTTAACGAACTTGGGAATGGCGTTTGTGAGGTCACAGTCAGTGACCTTTTAAGTTTGACCTTTGAACACTAAAATCAGTTGTTAATCAGTGAGTCCATCAGTTTGAGGCAAATTTGATGAAATTCCGTCTAGGCTTTACTTAGATCGCATTAGGAGAGGAGAACACACAGACGCACACAAGCACACACACGGCCAAATACTGTACATCTCCTCCAGGGGATTCTTGCCTGGCGGAGATCATTATTAAACAATAACTAGGGAGGTTTCACACAAGTTGTTGGATTCACAGATTTGAATTAGGCTAATGAATACGTAGCTCAGCCGGGTGGGTCCTATTGAGCGTTGGTCCTGGGGCGTTCACCCCCACAGTCGCTCCACTTGTCTGCTGCAAACCTCTCAGACGTCTCTACTTATGCATTTACAGATCCAGTGTGACAGCTGTCCTCGTTGGTATCATACTGAGTGCCTGGAGATGGATGAAGAAGAGTTCCAACGGGCAACGGATGATGCATTCATCTGGAATTGTTGTGTATGCAAATGAACCCTCCCCTCATTGAACTCTAAGTGCTCCTTCATACTTAGGGCTTCAAGCCCCGCAGGTGCAGAACCCCTATTATTTTGACTTTATTTACTTTCTTTGTTCCTCTTCCGCCACGATGCAAATTCCTGTGTGTTGGTACATCGCAGACACCTGAAATCTGGTCCAATGACAGATATTGGTGCTCACTAGATGCCCTAGATTTTTTTTTCTTTTTTTTTTCGTGTTGATGTGCATATCTTTTCTTATCTGCATTTTTTAAATTCTCACTTTTTAAGCAGTGCAGCCCCTTCTCTGTGTGATTTCGCTCATGTGCACGTGGAGGTCAGTAGTTGACCATGGCTAATTCATCTAGTGTAAAAAAAAAGGATGTAAAGTGATGTCACTGAACTGGTAATCTCGCTGGCCAGTCTCCTTTCCCTTCCGTCCGAGGAGTCTGGTGCCGCAGAAACAGGCAACTGGGATAAACCCTCCCCTGCTCTACAGCTGCTCTCCCATTGGAGCGACTGTTTCGGTGGCAGCCGGATGTCCGCTCCCGGCTTATTACAAAGTCTGTCATTGGCTCCGACCATGTCAATCACAATGGTAACTAGCTAGCAAGCTAACGGCAGAAACCTACACGCTAGCTCATTGCTACACGCTGAAAATGATAAGTTGTATTGTTGGAAACTATTTTCCAAGGGCACTGCCGCTAAGTGCCGCCCATCGAGAGGAGGCTGGCCAGCGAGACTACCCAACTGGAAATTATGTCATAGAAATTGCTCGTATGTGATGTCATCAGGTAAACTATTTGACTGGGAGAACTCAATGTGTGTCTGTAGACAATTATAACTCTGCCCCCTCAATAGTAAAGACAGGGGTCCCTCAAGGATCCATTTTGGCTCCAATTTTATTTTCTATTTTTATTAATGATCTTGGTATTGGTTTAAATCCAGCAAAGGTGCACCTTTACGCAGACGACACTATCATTTACACCCTGGCACCTTCTCTAAGAGTGGCAATGGACTCTTTACAGACTGCCTTTAATTCACTGCAGTTGTCTCTTGTCAATTTAAAATTGGTTTTAAATGCAAAAAAGACCAAGTTTATGGTTTTTACACGTTCCCGTGCATCCCCTATTGACTGTATGGTTCGAACACTAGATGGCGCTCAACTAGAGAGGGTTAGTTCTTATAAATATCTTGGAATATGGCTTGATGACAAGCTGACTTTTGGTGTCCACATTGATAGCCTATTAAAAAAACTTAGACCAAAGTTAGGTTTTTATTTTCGTTTAAAAAAATGTTTTCCTTTTGCTGCCAGAAAGAGGCTGGTACAAAGTACCTTTCTGACAGTATTAGACTATGGTGATGTCGTCGGCATGCTGCTTCTGCTGTTCTGAAAAAATTGGATGTAGTCTATCATGCTGCCCTGCGGTTTGTAACTGATGCAAATTTCCGCACACATCATTGTAAATTATATGAAATGGTTCAATGGACTTCTCTGAGTCTAAGGAGAAAAACCCACATGTTAATTTTTATTTTAAAAGCTTTATTAGGTAAGTTCTCTCTATATATTTCTAGTTTATTGACATATCGCCACAGCCGATTTAACACTCGGTCATCAGAGAAGATTATTCTCTTGGCCCCCAAAACCCGAACAGAGCTAGGTAAATCTTCCTTCTCCTTTCATGCACCATATGCCTGGAATGAGTTACAAGATGTTTTAAACATGAAATCTTTACCCCCTCTGGACATGTTTAAAAACACTCTAAAATCTGTTCTTATAGAACAATGTCATTGCATGTGAAATGTGCGATTGTCAAGTTTCTTTTTAGCCCTTCTTTTTAGCCTTTAATCCTTGTAGTCTGTGTTTGCTTATTGTATTTCTGTCTGTATTCTGTGATGTTATTTGTCCCTGTTTGTATTCTTGTTTTTTCTTTACATGAAACCTTTTATTTTGCTGTCCATCTTGACCAGGACTCCCTGGCAGAAGAGATATTGTATCTCAATGGGACCTTCCTGGTTAAATAAAGGATAAATAAAAATAAAAATAAAGTCCTGATGATGTCATACATTGTGACATCATTATTGATCATCATTTTGATCTCATTACACTAATGATGTCATTGGCACTGATGATGTTATAGGCATTGTGACATCATCAGTGATGTCACTCGACCATTTGGGGTTTTCATCGGTGATGTCACTCGACTTTTTTGGTTAACTCGAGCAATTGTGACATCACTGATGATGTCATAGACATTGTGACATTATTGTGACGTCAGCAGACTTGAAACCCTGGTATTGCCGCTTGCTGCTATATTTACACTTTGTTATAGTAATTATTGTTGGTCTTATCCTGCACTTTATTTTATTGCCATTTTTTTTGTTTATTTGTGCCTTGTCACAGTTTATTATTATTATTATTTTTCAAATTATTCTCATCATCATTTCATGGAAAATTCAATGTAAACTGATAATTAACCGGGACTGTAAATTCATGTTACTTCACTGCCCATTAATATTGAACTCGGCTTCTAAAGTTAATGTAGATTCAATGTAAACTCATATTTAACTCAGACTGTACATTCATGGAAACTCATGCCTATTTAATGCTTATTTTGCTCAGACTGTAAATTTCATGTAAATAAACACAAATTCATATATAGTCAGAACACTCCATCACTCATGTATGTATTGTATATAATTAATTTGATTGCACTTGCAACGTTGTGATTGTCTTTAGTTACCTTTCATTTCTTAGGGTGTTTTTTTTATTTTTCTTTCCTTATATTTCAAGGTCAGTATTGAGAATTTGACTGTCAATTTCTCCTAAATGGAACCGTGAAAATGGCTAATTTCATGACAGTGTATACCCAGGGGTGTAGTGTACACAACTGTCAGACATGGTGTGGGATTATGGAGTTATACGATTGTACAGTACTTAGAAAGTCGGAATAAACACATTTTTCAAGTTCAGTATTGAGACTTTGTCAATTTCTCCAAAATGGAACTGTGAAAATGGCTAATTTCATGAGAGTGTATACCCAGGGGGGTAGTGTACACACAACTGTCAGTCATGGTGTGGGATTATGGAGTTATGCGATTGTACAGTACTTAGAAAGTCGGAAAAAACACTAAATCTGTGTGGTCTAGACTGGAGTCGAATCGTGCTTTTATTTTGAAAAACCAGTCCCGGAAATGCCTGTTTTTCCCACCTTGTTGAGAGCATCAACATGATAGTACCAAGCGAAACTCCTGTTACGATCGTTCAATAAGGTTGGACTTTTGTGACATATTCAACAGTCATTCAATACGCTGTTTGTTGTAATGTCGATCTAGTGTGGTAAAGTAAATGTAAGAAAGGATCGCTGAATTGTGACACTCGACTTTTTAGCCCGCTCCGAACCAGGCCCGGCGCCACGAGGGGGCCTCAGGGGGCTTAGCCCCCTCAGTTCAATTTTCGGCCCCCTCACTTGAAAAAAAAAAAAAAAAAAAAAAATTTTTTTTTTTTTTTTTTTTTTTTTTAAAGAACAGTTAATCTATAAAGGCCAGTTAGGCAATGTTTTTACCTGACATGTTTAGGCTGCTGTTTCTGCAGTCTTCATCAAATTTGATCAGTTTAAGTTGATGTAGGCTACCCCCTGTAAACATAGCTCTGTTGTTTCAGAATTGGCAGGGAAGCGCTATTTGCTGTGCTTTGGTTGTCACAAGGTGTCAGAGATGTAGCTATTTATTAAATTTGAACCTATGAACCCTTGAACCTCTATTAATGCCTTAATCTGCTGCTGTGAAATAAATGTTTTGTTTGATTTTGAATAGTAGTCTTTCTTGTGTTATTGCGCTTTTCAGAGGTTATTATGGTTAAAAAGTCCAGAAATAGGCATAGCGGGTATATAACCTATGTTTTACGATATAAAAATATCATATTTAAAAAAAAAAAAAAAAAAAAAAAATCGAAAAAAAAAAAAAAATCAGCCCCCTCGCCAGTTATAACAGCCCCCTCAGTCATTTCATCCTGGCGCCGGCCCTGCTCCGAACACCGGTGAAGCAGCAGTACCGTTACAGCACGTTTAGACGCGCATCAAAAGCCAAGTGGCCGCTGGCTTGACTGTGGTTTCGCAAACGACGGCTCAGTTGACCGCAGTTCTCCAAGCTAGTAGCCAGCTTAGACAAGCTAATGACCAGCCGATCCAATGGGTTGCTAGCCTCTCCAAGCTAGTAGCTAGCCTAGACAAGCTAATGACCAGCCGATCCAATGGGTTGCTAGCCTCTCCAAGCTAGTAGCCAGCCGATCCAATAGCTGATTCAGTGGATTGCCAGCCTCTCCAAGCTAGTAGCTAGCTTAGACAAGCTAATGACCAGCCGATCCAATAGCCGATCCAGTGGACTGCTAGGTAAGACAAATCAATAGTCGGCTTCTCATTTCTCACTGACGGTCTCTCAGTTGCCGGTGCTGACAGATCATTGGCCAGATCCATAGCTGGCTTCGGCAAAGATATAGCCTCCGACGGCTTCTCAGTAGTCTTAAATTTGTCCCTTATGCTGCCCCATAACCCAGTGCACCAAGTACAATCGCGCATGGCGGCACTGTCCTGATAGTCTCTTTGGAAAGGCTCCGCTCTCTGCTGTTTCTCCCCGGGCTGCTCTGTTCCCCTTTGGTGGCGTGCCTCTCGGTCTGATGCTCGCTTCTTGGGAACTCAAGACGCCTCTGAACTTGAGAGCTGTTCCAATTCCTTTTATACTGTTTCTCCACCCTAGAACTTGACTCTCCTCCTCTCTCCCATTGTGTTCCGTCACTCACGACAAATCAAATTCTTTGGTTACTTTTCATTCCCTTTTAGAGCATTAACGACAGTTAGTAGTAACTCAATTTGTAACTTGTGTTACTTGACAAAATAACTGGTATATTAGCCTACTCAAATCCTATTGGTAATAAGTTATATTACCGAGTTACTGCTAAAAGTAATATATTACATGTAATATGTTACTTTTGTAATGAGTTACCCCCAACACTGATCCCTAAACACACACACTGATAATACAACGTTGTAACATATTTTCGATGACAGTTTTAGTTTGAAAGCCGTGACCGGAAGTCACCTCTTCTTATTGTGTGTACCTTACCTTGACACTGCTCCTCCTAGCTACAATCATGGCTATCACGGTCCGGACTAACCTGCTCTGTGCAGCTTCACTTGAGGTTTCAAAAGGGCATCGAGCAGCTTCCTCTGACGCCAGATCTGCTCTGGCCGCTGAACTTTGTTTTCGTACTCAGCCACGGTTTCCTCCAACAGCCCTGAAATCTCCTGCGCAGCCGCAGTTAGCCGCTCGGTGAGCAGCGCTCTCAGCTCGTCCGTTTCTTTTCCTTGTTCCAGCAGCAGCAGAAAGTCTTCAGCAGCGGCGCTGATCCGCTCCTGTACACACAGCCTCAGCAGCTGACCGGACCCCAAGACAAACATTTCACTCCCTCCGTTACTGCTCATTTTACTGCTTAACTCTCCTTCCTTCAGCCAGGAAGCTGTAAAGAAAAAAAACAGACGCTCACGCTCAACGGTTTTCTTTTTCTTCTTCTTCTTCTTCTTTAGTGTTTTATGGCGGTTGGCAACCAACTTAAAGGTGCATTACCGCCACCACTTCTCTTCTTCTTCTTCTTCTTCTTCTTCTTCTTCTTCTTCTTCTTCTTCTTCTTCTTCTTCTTCTTCTTCTTCTTCTTCTTCTTCTTCTTCTTCTTCTTCTTCTTCTTCTTCTTCTTCTTCTTCTTGTTTCCGATTTCCGGCAGTGTAGATGCTACTGGGCGTATTACTGCCCTCCGCAGGAGAAGGGTTAAACTAACTCAAACACACTTCATATTCACTTCGCTGAATCATGCAGCAGAAACTGTAAAACTGCTTTTGTGATCAGCTGGTGGTTCTTATTATGGCCAAAGAAAGATTTAAGAGAAAATGATAGGCTACAACAACAAACGTTTATAAAAGGGTTCCCTTTCTGTCTTGTATTTGGCACATTCTACAGTAGGAAAACATGCTTCACTGTCTCTTGGCGTCCACACTCACATAATCCATTAGGATATTTTCCCACAATGTGCAAACACTGATTCAAAGCACAATGCCCAAGCCTCAGTCTGCACATTTTTACACAATCTATCCTGGATCCATAGCAATAAGTGACTTTTTTAACCTGAAAAGTAGTGTGTTCCTTTCCTTTGCTCTCCTTTTCCCACAAACCCTGCCATTCTCTCCGCTCTCTGTCCTTGATTTTCTCTACAAGTTCTACTCTTCCCAGAGATATACTTACATCTACTTCTTCCTTAGTTAGGCTTTCCTTTGCTATGGAATCAGCTGATTCGTTCCCTCAATTCCAGCATGTCCCAGAGAACCCAGCAAAACGTGACTTCCCAGCCTGCCCTCTCAAGTCTAAACAAAACAAACAAAATCTCATGAATAAGGTCAGGCCGAGCTTTTGATTTGCCTGCTCTTAAAGACCAAATCAAATATTATGATCATTTGATTTGGTCTTATTTCCTCCGTCCACCACAAAGCCCAAAGAATAGCAAGTAGCTCTGTTACAAAAACACAGCTACCATTTGAAATGTGCTGACCCACACAAATTCCTAGCTGAGGCATATATACCCAAATCCCCCGCTCTCTCGGTCCATAGACCCATCTGTAAAAATGTCCAGAGACCCCATTACGTAAGGTAAGGTAGTAGGCTATACTCCTCTATTTTTGAAGATATCTCACCTTTATCTTTTTCTTGTAAAAAACTGAGCTCAATGTCCCGGTCTGGCATTAGCCAAAATGCCCCTGATAGCCAGCGTGTATGTACTGCAATGCTTACCTAATCCCAATTTCCTGTCCCACTGATTAACACTATGAAAAAAAGGTTTGTATTTGACCTTTGCCCCCTGACTCTGCCCCTTGTAACAAACACCTAGCTGGGAAGGTCTGAATAGACCCTTCTCACGGGGGCCATTTTGTGTCAAATTGGCAGGGTAAACACAGGTGCAAGCAACACACTAATGAGGGTTTCCAAATTCCAATCATTGGAAGTTGGAAACCCTCAATAGTGTGTTGCTTGCACCTGTGTTTACCCTGTCTTTTCGACCCAAAATGGCCCCCGTGAGAAGGGTCTATTGTAAGAGAAAAGTTAAAAACACGCACATCCAGGTCGAATCCAGCAGGTGCAGAGCTGGAGAGAGGCTGGAACAGTGAATAAATAAAACAGCTCGCACACTGCATGGGCTCCAGTGGAAATTTTTATTGCACTGTTGCAGGTCTGAATTGTGCAATTTAGTTTTGCCCAGTATTGAAGCCCTAATTGTGTCAAGGCTATGGGGATTTAGATTGGGGATTTGATTTAAATGCATAAAATAAGGTCTGTCGTTAACAAAAGTTTATGGCAGCGGGAATTTGGGTTCAGCAGGATAATCTTTTATGCCTAACTTTTATGCCTTTTGGAACGTAAATGTGTGTTTTTTTAAACGTGATTTTTAGTAAATGCTTCAAAAGGCATAAAAGTGATTAACATTTGTTAAGATTATCCTACTGAACCCAAACCCTAACCCATAAACTTTTGTTAACCACAGACCTTATGATGCATTTAATTAAGTGAAATCTCCATTCTAAAATCCCATAGACGTTTCCCCCGACAAACCAACATGGCGGCGATTTCTGGTTAAGCCTACAAAAATACGTCATCCCTGCGGTTCTCTACTAGGAAGGTTGAAAAAATATATAAAACTTAAACTGCAACTTCTCAAAAAGTATAAAAGGTATGAAAATTCTGAATAAGAGTAATAAAGTACTATAGGTGGTGACGCGTTTAAAGTTCGAATGGAGTTTGTAGTACAAAGTATGAAAGAGTAGTAAGAGTTCAAAGAGTGCATGGTTTGGACAGTCCTCCCATACAAACAGGTACTAAAAAGTTGTGGTCCCCACAACGGTCGGTCCCCAAGATGGCAGCTACAATATAAACGTTATGTCACTGAAACCCATGAAAATGCAACATTATGGTAAGGAGTACAGACGTCTACAATGGCCACAGTAACAAAACAACAAATAGCCTTTGATTGACACTCACATATAAAGCACCACTGGGGGCAGTGTGTCTGGCTCCCCCTCCAGGGAACATCCTATGTGGTCTGGGACGTGGTATCACTGATGCCATTCACTTCCTCCTCTGTGATGTCAAAAAACAACATCGTCAGATCGGCTGCTGCGGTCTGAAACTGAGACCGACAGGACTGTATAGAAAGGACTTAAAGTGATCATCTCAAATATTTTCATGTAAATAAATATATGTTAAGTAATAATTCATGTTTTCCTATAGCGCTTTTCAATGACCCAAAGACACTGACAATAGGGGAAAAAAACGATCAACAGGCAACAGGTGTTGTGGTTAATCAATGAAAATACAGTTAATCAATGCAGATGCAGACACACGGCTTTTGGTGAAAAGATCTGTCTTTACTTTGAAGCAAGGCGCTCATAGTACATCATGACATCCCTTTCGGACAAACGCACACACAGCACACACCCATCAAGACCCATTGTTACAGCCCTGAACTGTTTCCTGGACTGTTTCCTCTAGATAAGACCATGTGTTCTCAACCACTTTTAATTTCTTCTAAGTACGTTAGACTCTGAATAGTTGGATATTTTATGGGGGGTTTAATACTATACTATACTATACTATACTACACTATACTATACTATACTATACTGTACTATACTATACTATATCTATAGTATAGTATATCTATACTATATTTTGGTAACACTTTATAATAATGTTCAGTCGTAAGTCATTTATAAGCCTTTAGTTAATCATGAACTAACCATTTACAAAACATGAATATACATTTGTAGATGATTAATACATGTTATGTTAACATATACAAATGTGTTGTAAGTCATCTATAAACCTTTAGGAAATGAAGTGTTCCTCACCAAGATGGCAATGGTCAAAAAACAGAAGTCCACAGACCAATGGGGCGCTCCCTGCAGGGCATTCGAAAATAATGCAGGTTTACGTGCACTTCCACATTGGCTTCAATTTTGACAGAGCTACCCCCTTGTATGTAGCACATTTATGTGTGATGGTTTACACTTTAGATTAGGGGATGCAGAAAGCCTTGTAAATTAATTGTAAATGATTTACACATAATTTATAAGAGGTGAGGAAGGCTTCATTTACTACAAGTTTATAGATGACTTACAACATATTTGTGCTATGTTAACATAGCACATAACATCTAAATGTATATTCATGTTTTGAACTCAACTAAAGGCTTATAAATCACTTACGACTGAAAGTTATTATAAAGTGTTACCGTTATGTTTGAAGCATAAGCATTGCAGAATGTCAAAGTCAATGGATTATGTAGTGTGTGTGTGT
The DNA here is from genome assembly GCF_964638095.1 of Poromitra crassiceps. Lineage (NCBI taxonomy): Eukaryota > Metazoa > Chordata > Actinopteri > Beryciformes > Melamphaidae > Poromitra > Poromitra crassiceps. Next base: position 43,731,648 of record NC_139631.1, on the reverse strand, counting down.
GTGTGTGTGTGTGTGTGTGTGTGTGTGTGTGTGTGTGTTTATGTATGTATGTGTGTGTAATTATGACAAAATCAGCAAAACAATAGGTATCCTGCTATTTCATACAATAAATATGATCTTTCGAAGCAAAGATGAAGCTTATTTAGACAGGCCATGTGTGTAATGAGGAGGGGGGGGAAGTGAAATTAAACATTCTTTCAGTGCAGGTCCATGCACGGTGTTCTATCAGCTGATAGATACAATATCTCACATATGGTTATTATGCAAAATAATGTAAAATCTTCTCACATATCTTATTTTCATGTTATGAAAATACATACAGTATAATCATAATTATTTTTGCCCACTCATAAGACTGCATTTTGTTTTTCAGATTCACAAACCCATTTGTATATATATATATATATATATATATATATATATATATATATATATATATATATATATATATATATATATATATATATATATATATACTGTGTGTGTGCTGTGTGTGTATATATATATACTGTGTGTGTACTGTGTGTATATATATATATATATATATATATATATATATTTCATTGTATTGCCGAAAATTGTATTTTGTAGTTTGAGTAGTTAAACTACACAAAAATGACCAAAAAGTAGTTTAACTACTTGACTCACTATGGAAATATGACTGTAGTTAAACTACCAGCAAGCTACTGCAAAATGTAGTTAAACTACGTAAGTAGGCTACATTGCATTATTATTATTTTGCATTATTTTGCATGCTTGGGAGAACAGGTCGATTTTTAGTCGGAGTTTGAAAGTGGAGAGTGAGGGTGAGTCTCTGACAGGCTGGGGGAGGGAGTTCCAAAGTTGGGGTGCTGCTCTGTCAACATCTTCCCCTTTTACTGTCCACACACCGTGTTATTGCTATTGTCTGTCATCTCTGAAGTTTATGATTAACTTCAGAGATGACAGACAATAGCAACGGTTTCTGTCCTTGTTCCCTAATATGACAAAGCAAGTCTTTTTCAGTTCTGCTGAGCTACATGTAGTTCCCAGTCAACATCAAGGACCCTAAAAAAGCAGGATAAGACATCCGTCACTTTGAATGAAAAATGCTTCCACCAGATTAAATAAAACACATTAGGTGATGTTGACTGATGCCCGTTCAGTGTTGTAGTCATGTATCATGATGTATTGTAATGTAATGTTATATGATGTCCATCCAGTTATGTGCTAAAAAACAGAGGGAGAGACATGAGTGAGCACGCACGCACGCACGCACGCACGCACGCACGCACGCACGCACGCACACACACACACACACACACACACACACACACACACACACACACACACTCACTCACGCATGCTCGCGCACACACACACACACACACACACACACACACACTCACTCACTCACTCACACACACACACACACACACACACACACACTGAGAGTGTGTCTATGTATGTACGTATGTACGTACGTACGTACGTATGTACGTACGTATGTAAGCTGTTCATAAGCAGATCTGAAACCGACTCAAGCCTCACAAACCTTGGCAAGGTCTGCGCTCTGTCTCTCCATGTGCACATCCAGTAAGCCTCGAGGCAAAACACAGTGCTTCCATGCATTTCCATGGGTTTTCATCATGGTTTTTCTGGATCCACTCTGGTATTATGCATAATGATACTGTAGGCTACGGTGCAGTTTCCAAGTTTCTAAAGTGAAACCACCAATGCAGGATTTTTTCCCCCCAATGATGATTTAGGGAACATTATTAGTGCCGCCTATGAGTAACATGATCTGATAACTGAACTCTGATCATTTGTTATGACTATTATGAAGATCATCAGTCACAACAGATGGATAAAACAGATTGGCTGTGAGGATGATATGAAGCGCAGTAGTCTGTGTGACACAGGGAGCATTACGCAATGGTGTGGTTGCTGTACACCCCCGTTCTGTCAAAAGGAGAACATACAGGTCTGATATTGCATCATATCAAAAGGACGTCCTTGCTACAGACATTTGCTCTTTCCACACACAGTTAACCCTTTCAGCAGGAGAACAAGAAGAATCTGGTTTGTGGTTTATCACCTTAAAGTCATACACACTCACTCCCAAGACTTGGTCATCTCCCCTCACATTGGGACAGGATTAAGTATAACTTTGAAGTGCAATTTTCTACGTACTCTGGGGATTAAACATTGCACCAGCCACAAAGCGTCCAGTAAATGACCTTAACATTATAACCACAAAGTCCTCGCATCGAACTGTTGGATACTGTTAAACTGTTGCACAATGTTGGTGTTCCTGAATGTGCCCTTAACACTGACATCATCATGTCTTGGTAGGCTACACAGGTGCAGCAGATAATCAATAAATGACAGTGTCTTACTCCTGTGAGCAGTTTCATGCCAGTCGAATGCAACTGAAGGCTGTGTGTTTGTTCTTCCTCCTCCGTCATGTTAAATGGAGTTAGTGTGCTAACTGAGGTTCAGGAACACAAGACCACACCATGTAATCACCGGCGCCTGCGCTCCAATCACTTCACTGATGCATACACACCTGTGTTCTATCAACTCAACCACTCGTAGCATATATAAACACGACCACATTCTCTCTTTCCCCTGTTTGCCTCAGTCATCAGGACCCTCTCCCCCCCAACCCCAAGTTACTTCCTCCGTTACGGGCAGCACGTGCGGAGTTTGCATGTTCTCACCGTGCCTGCGTGGGGTTTTCTCCGGGTACTCCGGTTTCCTCCCACAAACAGCTAAAGACATGCTAGTCAGGGCTGCATAATCCTGCATCTCTATCCACTGCTCACAGGAACCACGGGGGGCTGATGGAGCCGGGACTCCATCCCGTGAAGCTGAGCTGCGCTCTAGAACCGAGCTTCACCCAAAGACGCTACCCCCACTCTGAGTCTCAACCCCTGGGTTCCTGTCACTGCCGTAGCACCCTCCTGAAGAGACGCTGCCGCACCTCGACCCCATTCACGTTCTCGCACCCAAACACCCACTTGCAATAAATTATCTTTCGTTCAAACCATGGTGTGGTCTGTGTTAGTGAAACCAGTATTTAAGTGACTGTCATCGTTAAGGAGGGAGAGGACAAGCTCATTCACAAGGATGGTATGACCTTTGACCTTCAGGTGTATGATAGGCTGTATATGACCTTTGACCTTCACGTGTATGATAGGCTGTATATGACCTTTGACCTTCAGGTGTATGATAGGCTGTATATGACCTTTGACCTTCAGGTGTATGATAGGCTGTACTATTTGACAATGTTGATGAATGTCATGGATGCTACATGGCATCTTCAAACATGGCATGAAATCATGGGCCACTGCAACTATGATGATGTGTTAAAGTTGGAAAGTGTTACAGAGGGGATGGAAATTAAAGGTCAAACTGATACTGACTGGTGGTGGACCTGAGGAGGGTCAAGGCTCCGGTGACCCCTGTTTCAATCCACGGGGTCAGTGTCGACATAGTGGAGGATTACAAGTACCTTGGAGTGTACATTGACAATAAACTAGACTGGCCTAAGAACTCTGATGCACTCTACAAGAAGGGGCAAAGCCGTCTCTACTTTCTGAGACGGCTGAGGTCCTTCAACGTCTGCCGGACCATGCTGAGGATGTTCTATGAGTCGGTAGTGGCTAGTGCCTTCCTGTATGCTATTGTGTGCTGGGGCAGCAGGCTGAAGGCAGCGGACGCCAATAGACTCAACAAACTGATCCGTAAGGCCAGGGACATTGTGGGGCTGGATCTGGGCTCTCTGACTGCGGTGTCAGAGAAGAGAACGTTGTCCAGGCTACGCTCCATCATGAGTAATGACTCGCACCCACTCCACGGCGTGCTAGTCAAACACAGGAGTACGTTCAGTGAGAGACTGATTCCACCTAGATGCGGAGAGGCACAGGAAATCATTCCTGCCTGTGGCCATTAGTCTATTTAATGCCTCTCTTAAAAGAGCACCTCGGAGACGCTCAGTCTCCCTGAGACTGAGCCAGCCGATAGGTTAACTGTGCCTGGCTGAGCCACGTGTAACGTATAGGGCAAGCCGACTTAATATAAGTCCAGTGTGCAATAATGATAATTGGCACGGAATGTGTACTTACTCTACGTATCTTGCTTACTTTAGATGTATTCTACTTATTTTTGCATCTATCGCATTTACTACTGTTTATTCTATGCTATGTTGTGTTCTTATGCTACTTATTTTGCTTACTATGGCATTTACTACTGTTTATTTTATGCTATGTATGTTCTGTGAGCGAGCTACTGTAACTTGTCCCAATTTCCCCCCGGGGATCATTAAAGTCTTTCTGATTCTGATTCTGATTCTGATAAATCCAACCTCAAATGTGAAGTTTGTATAAAAGGGACATTTTCCCAGAGCAGAAATAGGGAACCAGATGAAAGAGCAAAAGTAGCACTTGCACTTGTTCATACAGATTTGGCAGGTCCCATAGAGCCAGTGGCAAAAGATGGTTTCAAGTACACTTTAGCATTCACTGATGACTATTCTGGAGCAACTTCTGTTTACTTTTTGAAAGCTAAGAGTGACACCGTTAAAGCTACAGAGAAGTTTATTGCTGATGTAGCACCTTATGGAAAAATCAAATGCATCAGATCTGATAATGGAACAGAATCTACATCTAAATTGTTTCAGTCGCTACTTAGTGAAAACGCCATTCGGCATGAGACCTCAGCTCCTTATTCTCCCCACCAGAATGGGACAGCTGAGAGAAACTGGAGGACATTGTTTGAAATGGCAAGATGCATGTTGATTGAGAGTAACCTTCCAAAAGAGCTGTGGAAATAATGGGCTCTATCGTCCCACTGGCCTTATATTAGCGCTTAGCGCCAGGCGCAGCTCATATTCGTGGCCGTGGACCGGCGCACTGCCTATTCTCGTGCCGGCGCTATACGCGTCCTTAACCATTATAACCACGCCTTTCAAGCGTATAATTATTCACAACTGTGCTCATTGGTGAACTGCAGTTACTCAATGACATTCTTCCTTTCGAAGCTCCGATCCACCGATCCAATCCGCGGGTTTCGGCTTTATGCTGTCATCTCTGCCAATTTGGATATCTCAGCACATCACAGATCATAGCCTGAATAAAACGATTCAACCTACAGCCAGGCAAATACAGATGTGTTCAGCAGGGCTGATGCAGTCTCCCTGTAGCCTACCGGTGACATTCCTGATACCATCCAATTCCATGATCTGGTAGGCTACACAGGTGCAGCAGATAATCAATAAATGACAGTGGCTTGCTCCTGTGAGCAGTTCATGCCAGTCAAACTCAACTGAAGGCTGTGTGTGTGTTTGTTCTTCTTCCGTCATGTTAAACCGGTATTCCAGTCCCTTTTTATGATGGCAGCCTCAACAGACAAAAACACACTTTACAACTCTTTTGTCAACAACAGGTGTCAAGGTCAGCCCCTTAGGCTGGCCAAGTAGTTTATGTCCCTATATTTTTAGCATAATTAGTTGACAAAATAGGAAACCGAGACGTCGTTCTTCTTTCTTGTTCAAACTAATTTTTCTAGTTTTTTGTTTATTTTCTATTCAAAGTAATAGGATATATTCCGATTAGTTAATAAAGAACTAACTCCACTGCCGTTCAAACACTGCACTGAATCTGCATCAACTTCACATCAGCCTTCCAACCAACAACACTGGATCTGCATCAACTTCACATCAGCCTTCCAACCAACAACACTGGATCTGCATCAACTTCACATCAGCCTTCCAACCAACAACAACACTGAATCAACTTCACATCAGCCTTCCAACCAACAACACTGAATCTGCATCAACTTCACATCAGCCTTCCCAACTAACAACAACACTGGAGCCGACTGGAGATCCACCTGATTAAGGCCTGTGATACCGGCTCGCGAGTGAGAGCTGAGAAGCTCCGATGTAACGATGCCACGAGGAACGCCAGGTTAAGACTCTATCCATGTCCTTCTCCTTCGCAACCAGAAACTTCTGCTCCTTTGCCTATTGCTGTGTTAAAGGCTTTTTTATTTTTTATTTTTTTTATGTTTTTTCCCCAATTTTTTATCCCATTTTTATCCCCCGTTTAGTGCTCATTTGAATTACTCAATCCTGGTTGCTACTCCATTCTCTGCCGATCTGGGGAGAGCCGAGACTGATTCCATGCATCCTCCGAGACATGGGCAGTCAAGTCAGCCGCTTCTTTTCACCTGCCCGAGGAAGCTTCACCGGTAGGACATAGCACGTGGGAGGTTCACGCTATTCCAACCAGTGTCCCTCCCTCTGAACAGGCACCCTTAACGATCAGAGGAGGAACCATATAAGCAACCAGGATGTTGCATGTTTTTGTGAAGGGGGTTCCTATATGAAGGAGACCCCCGGGAGGCACGGGGAGAACATGCAAACTCCACACAGAAAGGCCATTTTGCCGACCCCCACCCGGGTGGTGGGCACTCGAGGACATGCGGACGGGCACGCATTCCTTCAGTGTTCACATCGGCCCAGGTGGGAATCGAACCCACGACCTTCGAGCTGTGAGGCGATAGTGCTTACCACTGCACCACCGTACCTCCCTTGTGTGTGTTAAAGGCTTTGATGCAGTCCTATTAAAATAGTTTCCCCACTCTATTAAATCCCCTGGCCTAGATAAAGTAGCCATAAGTTATCAAAATATTATTCCCTGGTTCATTAAACAAAACAAAACAAAAATACTGTCTTTATCAATTAACAAGTCAGAGCGGCGAGTCCTTGTCTCCAACTTCCGAGTCCAAATTGATGAATGCTTGAGTCCATGCTCAAGTCCAAGTCGAGTCACAAGTCCTGAAAATTGGACTCGAGCCGGTCTCGAGTCCTGGACTCGACTACTACAACACTGGCTAATCTAGCTCTATTTTGGACCAAACAGGGGCTTGAGTTGAGCTATATGCAGCTGCTGTACAGAGCCATGATGAGCGGCCTGTACCGTCCACGAATGCAGATAAACAGATCCAGGATCTGTCCCCTTGAGCTGGATTGACTTAACCAGACAATCGCAATCGAGCTAAGATACCACGAAGGTGGTTATCAGCTGGGTCTGTCAATTGAGGATTTAGGATGAGCTCGTGCATGTGAAAATGCTCATGCACGTGAGCTCGTGCCCATGAAAGAGGCGTGGTTTGTAACAACTAGACAATCACAATGCAATATGGACAGCTCCAGATTTTACAGCACCAGACAACGTCTATTTCTTCATTCATTCAAAGCAGCAAGCGCACATCAATTAATTAGCAGAGCTTTAAAAACTGTTTAAAACTGTCTAAAGTTACTACATCTGTACATCAGTTACACATCTGCAGATCAATTTGCTCAAACAAACCAAATCAATACAGGTAGGTTCATTTATTTTTTTAATTAAAATTAAATCCAGTCCAACAGGCTGAGACTTAACATATATTGTACATATTATACATATTATGTATTATACATATTGATTGATTGATTGATTGATTGATTGATTGATTGATGTATTTATTTTTCATTTTCATTTTATTTTCATTTATTTATTTAATGTGACTCATTGACCATGATCACATGGTATGGAGCACAAACAAAACATACAAAAACAATATACAATGGCACACGGCATGGCTAGTGCATTATGTCATTTGAACAAAGGCAGGACATTCTTCAAAAAGGCACCTAATTTACACATGACTTTTTGTCTGTCTGATTGTAGTAGCAAAATCAGTTTAAACATAGATGGACGAGTTAAATAATATCTGGGTAAATATAACTGTCTGAAATTCAAAATAATTACATTCAAATTTCAAATTCACAATTTCTCCATCACTAAATAGACAGGTCTGTATACTAGTGTTGGGGAAACTACTTTAAAACTATAGTTTACCAAACTACTAACTACATCACAATGGAAAAATGTGCTTCCATTAAAACATTTGAAATGGTTTCAAAACTGTCTAAGGTAGACATAATACCTGTCTGTGATAATCCAACAATATACTGTATGCCTCTGATCTATAGTCAAAAATAATTAATAATTTCTGCTTCTGCTTATTTTTTAACTCAAAAAACAAAAAACAACAATGTATGCTTAATTATGTAAAAGTAAATGAGGTCTATTGACTATAAATTCCAATAGGAAGTGTAAAACATGTGGTAATGTGTTGGAATGAAGCTAAAAAGGTGTAACACAGAATTGGGTGAAAGCTACTTAATGGCGGTTTATAAACGGTCAAACCAGACCGCGGGTCAATTTGACCCCGGAGGACAAAAGTTGCATGGTCGACGGGAAGACAATACAAGAACATCTAGAAAACTGTTGCTGTATTATAATTGGATAGTTTTGCATAACTATTGAAGTTTTCCATCACACTGAGTACTAACAGCTGCAAACATAAAAATAAAATCACGGTGTGTGAAGCCATGGGTGCGGTGTCCTATTGTTAGAATGGACTAAATTCACTTTAAAAACACAATTCCGCATTGTGCTGTAGCCTACCTGAGTTTCACTACCACTTCTCTCAAAACTCACTCAACTTCCTCCTGCTGCAGGAAACAATACATAGCATAATACGGACATAAAGAATTACATGATTTGTCCCCGCTACGGGTACATAAGGGATGTAGATGAGAAAGAATAAAATAAAAGCTATAGGCCCAAATATGGCAATTATAGGACATGTCATGACGTCATGTCATGTCATGTCATGTCATGTCATGTCATGTCATGTCCGCAGTGTGGGTATTTCTTATATGGGGGTATTTCATACCGTTCGGGCTAACGATGCAAAAATGTGTGTAATATACACATTAATTAAAAAGGACATGAATTGTCCCCAATATGGGCCTTTTTCACAATCAGCCATTTTGTGTCTAAAAGGCAGCAAGTTCAAGTGACACAGGTGCAAGCAAAACATGATGAGGGTTTCCAACTTCCAATTAAGTGTTCCAGTGCCGGGGCCCTCATGAATGTTTTGCTTGCATCTGTGTTACTTCCTGCCTTTTAGACACCAAATGGCAGTGGTGAAAAGGGAGAATAAGGGTAGATTAGAAAGAAAAAAATGTAATGTAATACCAAACAAGGCTAGGTTGAAACTGAGCATATGGCCGGCGTGGGAAAGCGTTGATGAGCCTGTTGTCAGCCAACTTGGCTGTGTTATAGTAAATTATTGATTGATCGCTTATTAATTGATTGTTGACATTTTAAATGGGCATCTCATTATTGATGGATCAACAAGGCATTTCAGCTATTTTTCTATTACAGCTGGTCAGTTAGAAATTGTACCAGCTATGCACATTTGTTTACCAGGCAGGCATATTTTGTTACCCCACTTTTGTGTGTCTGTGTCAATTGCTCTAAAAATGGCCTACTTCCACCAATAAAATGTGATGACAAAAAAGTATCCAGCAGTGCAGTTTTCTTCAGATTTTTGTGCAAATCAAACCCACGTCATCACAAAAGCTTCCTAGGTGACTTAGCAGTTAATTTATCTGTGAACATCAAACACACAAGCTTCAGTAGTAACTCCAAATAGGTTGAACAAGAGTGGATAAGCATCATGCCATCAGCTGAACACAACTCAGTTCAGAAACAAGTGCCACCCACGTAGTCCAAGAAAACACCATAAATTGTCAAATTCAGACACTTTTCAGTGAAAGGCGAACGGGCACTGCAAAACAAGCATTGACAAGCAGGCAAATGGCAGACGAGTCCACCGCATTAGGCCGAATTCAGACCCCGGCTCCTCGAAGATTCCAGGCCAGCAGGCTGCACTATCTGCTCCACACAAAGGCAGCTGACTTATCTCCTCGAAATGGAGAAAATGGCTGCCTATTGCATGTAACTTGGCAGAATGTCTAGCACATAACTTGAGCAATTGTATGTAACATACAAAATAAAGCAAACAGTAATGTCTAAGAATGCAAAGAAATGCAACTGGCTCGTTAAAATCGCATTCTAGGATAACGTTAGTTAACGTAGTTCAGAGCATGTGAGCGGAGCATGGAGCAAGCAGGGAGCGGAGCGGGGGGATTTTGGCTTGAGCGGTGAGCGGGGACCAGAGTGGTACCGGAGCGAAAGTTGGAGCGGCAGCTGCTGCACCGATCACCCGCTCAGTCCCGCTCCAGTTTTGATCACAACATGTTCGAACCAGACTGCATCGGTGCGTGGCCATATGCACGCCCACTATTTTTTAACGTTTGTTTATTCATGTAATAGGACGAATCCGCGTGACGTCACTTGCCACCCAGAAATGCGGAACCCCACGGCAGTTAATAGTATGAGTTGTGCCAAACAAACGTTAATATCTCAAAAACTATACATCACATCGCTTATATTTTGACATTCTGAGTCAGAGCAGAAGTAGCTCAAGAGTTTGATGTAGAATATATGCATGTCGTGTTAAAGTTGTGTGAACTGTCGCAGTTTTTAAAATGTAAACAGAGTTAACTGGCTAGACAGTTAACTGCCCGTTCCCCCATGCACCTCCCCGTGGGGGCTTCCCCCCCCCCGCACACACACTGCACTCTGTCAGGTCCCCCTGAGCTCAAGTTTGAAGTCGATCGGACAAATGTTTCTCGAGATAAACTGCTTTTTGTGTTGCCAGTAGGTGGCGCTATGTCAAATTGCAAGAAATTCAGCACCACAACACGCTGAATCCCATTCTATTTGGGGGCGGAACACGCCAGGATTGGCCAAAGCCAAATCGGCTTGTAAATCCATGACAGAATGAGACGGACAATCGCTAATAACGAGGCCGTCGCCGGCCCGGCCTAAAAAAGTAATACACTTCCATATTTTCTTTCCAGACTCCAGTTAACAATGGATACCTCTACAAATGTCACGTATGACTACGACTACGACGATGAACCCTGTGACAAGGGCGGGGTTGTCAAATTTGGATCCATTGTCATTCCCGTCTTCTTCTCTGTGGTGATCGCCCTGAGCCTCACTGGAAACATCCTGGTCCTGGTGATCCTGGCCTTGTACGAAAACCTCAAGTCTCTCACCAACATCTTCATCCTCAACCTGGCTCTCTCAGACCTCCTGTTCACCGCCGGCCTCCCCTTCTGGGCCGTTTACCACATCTGGGGCTGGATCCTCGCCGAGATCCTCTGCAAAATCGTGAACTTCATCTTCTACACCGGCTTTTACAGCAGCGTGCTTTTCCTGACCATCATGACCATCCACAGGTACCCAGAGACATGGGAAAAGTACACACATTCTTTAGTCAAGTAGAAGTGCAGTTACTTCTGTAACAAAAAAGTAAACGCATTCAACTTCTTTACTCAAGTAAAAGTAAAAGTAAAAAGTACAAAGGTGCACATAATACGTGAGAGCTAGGGTACTAACTAGCCTGTTTTGAAAGTGTAATGAGTAGAAACTACAGATATTTGTGTTAAAATGTATGGAGTAGAAATAAAAAGTTGTCAGAAAAATAAATACTCTGTATTGTAAAGTACAGATACCTGACAATCCTACTTAAGTGCAATAACAAAGTATTTGTAGTTATTTCCCCATCTCTGCAGGTACCAGGCTGTGGTGCATCCCCTCTCTGAGCTGGGCACACAGAGGGTCTGTTATGGGCTGGCTGTGTCTCTGATGCTGTGGGCCGTCAGTGTGGGAGCGGCCATGCCCGCTCTGCTCTTCAGCACCGTCACCAACATCCGCCACAAGGACGGAGAGTCGTGGAGCTGCGAGTACGAGCACTCCCTGTGGAAATCTGTGAGCACCTACCAGCAGAACATCTTCTTCTTGGTGGCCTTTGCAGTGATGGCCTTCTGCTATGTCCGGATACTGGGGAAGATTGCAAGAACAAGATCCCAGAGGTGGGTAGTGCTCAAGTAGATTGACTCAATTACTGTACATGTACTTGAGTGCTTTTTTTACAGAATACGTTTTACTCTTACTCAAGTACATTTGCGATAAAATATTTGTACTTTTACTCAGTTACATTGCTCATATGAAAAGCCCTTGCCCCATCTATCCCAGCATTGCCATGACATAATGTGATAAGGCTGAGATGTAAAGGTGCCTGAATATGAATACTGAATATTGAAAATCACTAGTGGTCCCTCCCTGAAAGGTTCCCAATAATTTACTGGGAACTGGCCTACAGTATTATGTGTGCAAGGGGCTTCATATTGGGTGAGTCTATGAGCCTACCTACAGTATTAAGCAAGTGAATTCTAAAGGCTCAATTATGCTCATATTCATTTATTTTATTTATTTGTATAGGGACAGATACAAGTACATAAATAAATAACGTTTACCAAAACATCGATGTCCTGTATCACAGCATTTACAGCCCGAGGCTAATTTGCAATCCCCGTCCGTACAGTATGTTATTAAAAGCACCAGCAAAGTACAGTAAGATACAGTAAAAGAAATACAGTAAACATAACAATGATGTCATAGACTCATAACATTGGTTATTCAAACAGTCGGCCCATCATAAAACAAGATAACAGTCATACATGGGAGCATTGGTAATTACTCTTCAGGAACTGCTTTGGAATGGTTTTGAAATGCTCAGCTATGGTCCTGCTTAATGTGTGTGGGCAGTGAGTTCCACATTTTAACCCCCTGTACAGAGAGGGCTGTTTGGCCTATAGGGCGGTCCTTCTGTACAGAGAGGGCTGTTTGGCCTAGGGCGGTTCTTCGGAGTGGCACTTTTCAGTTCCCTGCAACAGCCCCCTCTGGTGGCTGTGACCGAAGCCCCTAGAGGTTTTACCATGTCGCAGAGGACCCGTGGTGCCTGATCATATATGCATTTATAGATGGGTTTTACATTTGCAAAACCAATAAAGTTATCAAAACTTAGAAGAATTAGTTTTTCGATTACTCGACAGTGGTGGAACATAATTGGTTTCCTGTGAAACATTTTTATTACTTGTATTATTATTATTATTATTATTATTACTATTATTATTATTGATTTTATTTATTATCTAACTTGGGACCATACAGTCATACAGTAACTCAGGTATGAGAGAATCATTGAGTGCATATAGGTGTTTGCAGCATAAAATGCTAGACAGTTCCTAATGATCCTAAACGTATATAGGTTTGCTTTTGTAATTATGCTTACCATCTAGATATGTTTCTCAAATTTTAGATGAGTGTCTAACATCTCTCTAATGTCATATGCTCCAAGGTTAAGAAAGTATAACGCTTACCGTAATGAATTACATCTAGTTAGTCGTAAAGCAATCAGGGAACCCAGAGTCTATTTCGGCACGTAAATAGACTGTGGGACAGCCATACTTTTTTTTTAGGCTTCCTGTACAGCGCGGATCTTCCGCCCGGGACTTCCACATCCGCGCAGCGGTGCCTTTTAAAAACATACATTGCGTCGCTTTTATTTGGAATGCTAAACGTAAAAATTTGTATATATTCACGAGCGTTCAGGACCAGAACTCTTATATTCGCCGGTACAACAACAGAGTGGCACTGCATGAAAGTGAAAGTCCCGGGCGGAAGATTCACGCTGTACAGGAAGCCTCAAAAAAAGGTAAAGGGTACGGCTGTCCCAGAGTCTATTTACTATTTACGTGCCGAAATAGACTCTGGGTTCCCAGATTGCTCATGATGAAGTTACTCATTACTTGAGTAGTTTTTTACAAGGTTACTTTTGACTCTTAGTCAAGTAATTATTTGTATGTGTACTTTTTACTTCTACTTTAGTAAATATATTACAGTATAAACTGATTGTATTTTTACTTTAATACCGTTTTTGTTGACTCTACCCACCACTGCAAGATCCCACATGAGGAACAGGACGGTGAGGCTGATCTTCTGTATTGTGGCTGTGTTCTTCATTGGCTGGGTACCGTACAACATCACCATCTTCCTGAGGATGCTGGCCGACCGCTTGCTGCCCCCGTTCGATGCTTGTGACGTAAGCATCGGGATCGACTACGCCTTCTACGTGTGCCGACTCATTGCTTTCTCCCATTGCTGTCTCAACCCAGTCTTTTATGCATTTGTGGGTGTCAAGTTTAGGAGTCATTTGAAGTCAATACTGCATCGGATGTTCGGCCGTCAAAGTCCAGGGGAGGAACTTCAGGTCAGAATGTACAACATTCACTCACATGGATCCATGTACTAGTTTCTCTTCAGGTTTTTACTACGGACTAAATGTTTTATTTGCTTTCATTGGTGCATTACAGATTCATAGATGAAATTATAATGAAATGAAATAATGTGAATGTAATGAAATGAAATTGCAGGTTTGAATCACCATATCTGAGTTTAAAGCTCAAATCACGGACATTTTAAAGAACGAGATGGGTCAATGTAAATGTTTTATTGTACCTTAACCTATCTGACCTCTCCTCAGCGACCTCACCGCCCCCATCTTTCTTACTTTACCTTTTATCCCACTCTCCTATCCCTCCCCAGCAAGCAAAATTACGTCATGATAACGTTGTGATGACGTGTTCCAGTGACGTTCAGGACTAGGCCGGATCACAGGGTGATTTGGGGATGATTTAGACGTCTACGCGGGAACGTCAAGCTGACGTCGAAATATGACCGTTACCATGAATGGGCATGTTCAGTTATTCTGCTATGTACACAGTGTATATTCAGCAACTTTATACATAAAGCTATAATTATGTCCAGATTAACAATTTTATGCTACATTTTCAAAAAATATAATACCACCCCGTGTGGGATTTGAACTCGGGATCTACAACTTACAGGCCGGCTATTCTACCGCTACGCTAACTGTTCGCTGAAATACTCTGCTGTAGGTTGGAGTAATATAGCCTACTGTTTCAAAACAGGGAACCCTTGTTATTTTTATACCGGTATAACATCCATGGAGTCGGGACAGTTTTATTAAAAACGATAGCTAATTTAATTCAAAACTGAATCTGGAAGAATCATTGAGGGTCCCCTCAGTCAAAATTTACAAGTGTCACCAGACCAATGTTATTTGTCCAGCTTGGAGGATCGCTCATTTAGGTGAAAATGAGGTTGTAGCTCGTTGTCTACCTTACTAAGATGGGGAGGCGTCGCATCGTGTGTGCAGTACACGCTTCGTTTATGAGCTATTGATCCGGGAAGTGCAAATCTGTCAATATATTTCCAACTTTACCGAACTTTTGTGGATCGCACATCACAGTGTAACAGTTTACAATCTGTAGCAAGCAGAACCCCGAAACACATGCTACAGCATGCAACTCCCAACTCAAATATTTACGCCTCGCAGTGTATTTTCTCTCTTTCAAAACAATCTGGCAACACGATATGCAAGTGAGACAATTGCAGGATTCCCCCGCAATTCATCTCCTCGTAGTCCCACCTCCACGAATAAACAGTTTGTTAATCAGCAGATGTCCACACGTGCTGATCACTCGGATTTTGGATAAAAAATAGCCCAGGCTGAGAAATACGTGATTGATTGCAACCATTTAGTTATCCTCATGGATATTTCAGTGGTGAGTGAAATTAGTTGGATAGTGATACTTGGGCCAGATCTGACCCACTTGAGCTGGCCCCGATTGGGCTCTCTCGATTCGTCCGGGTCCGTCCGTGCTTGCTGGGTCCTTATCTCTTTTAATCTGGTCTCTTTTAATCTATCTTGTACCACGTTGCCTTTAATGTTCCTGTCTGTATTTGTCCTTTGCTTATCTGTTGTTGTTGTTGTTGTTGTTGTTGTTGTTGTTGTTGTTGTTGTTGTTGTTGTTGTTGTTGTTGTTGTTGTTGTTGTTTTTAGATGCTGCCATTTTGGCCAGGTCTTGCTTGTAAAAGAGATCTTTGATCTCAAGTGACTACATGGTAAAATAAAGGTAAAATAATAATAATAATAATTAACTCCAATGTGCATTTGGGAAAACCCTATTCATCTCAGCAAAGTAATAAGTTGGTTTACACGTGGCACTCAATATTCTGTGTTGACTTTTTCTATTTTCTGACAAAACCTTTCTAATGCTTACTGGACCCGTGGGACCACATGTGAATTGACCTGTCAAACCGTCTTGGTCCATTGAAAGACTGAACCCCAAACTCAAATGTTTGGTGAAGCCTGATATCTACGACAGGTGGTGACATGACTCGGTGTTATGTCGAATTCTCCGCCGAGAATTGCATCCCCCACCTCGCAGGAGCACATTGTAACGGCATGCAATGGCAACATAACTGTTTAAAAATGATATAATATTCTGGGTAGACGTCACCTCCATGGATCCTGGCTCATGGACGATGATTTTTTTCTCCAATATTTAATTTTTCAATTTTCAGAACATAAAGAACAAACAAGAACAACAAATAAGCTCAGGCACGAGAAAAAAAAAAGAAAAGAAAAAGTACATTATCAACATTCCAACTTGTGTCGTGTCCATGTGGTGTACAGATTTTCTTTATTTTTTTTGCATACAATTCCACATAGGGAGTCCGAGAAATCAGTTGGGCGAGTTACTCGGCACCTCGTCCAAGTAGGCCATAAACGGGTCCCAAATAGTTTCAAACGTCCCAAGTGAGTTGGTCCTCAGGAACCTAAGCCGTTTTTGGACCACGACTTTGATGCTTAAAATCCGCGTTGAGCCGAGGTGACCCAAAGGGGTGGGGTCTCTCCTGGCTCATGGACGCCGACTTTGGTGCTTAAATCCGGGTAGCCACAGGTAGGGCATTCACAGACTAGTCGACTAGTAAAACCACTAGTCGACACTGTGCTTCGTAGTCGATTAGTCGTTTTAGCATTTTTATTTTTTTTTATCTTTAAGAAAGAACATGAGGTATTTACACGACATACATGGACTATCATATCCCATATCCCCCACAAAGAACATCAAAACACAACAAAACAAAACAAGAAAACTGCATAAGATACACAATAATCCAAGAACAAAAAAGACTATTGGACAAACAGGAAAGCAAATTGGAAAGCATCCAATCCCCCAGCTGTAGTTCACTGGTGGAATGAACTCTCAAGCTACCATACGTTGGATAACATTTACTACAAGAGCAAAGGCAGATTCTTAGACATCCCCAAAATATTGCAACCACATACAGAGTTTGACTTTAAGAACTTTTTTCCCCAGTGTCATTAGGCTTATCAGGATAGGAGCTGAATGCATTGTTTTTGTTTGGTTGTTTGTCCAATAGTCTTGTTTGTTCTTGGATTATTGTGTATCTTATGCAGTTTTCTTGTTTTGTTTTGTTGTGTTTTGATGTTCTTTGTGGGGGATATGATAGTCCATGTATGTCGTGTAAATACCTCATGTTCTTTCTTAAAGATTACATTTTTTTTTAAATGACTAGTCGACTAGTCGACTACCTTTAGGGACGACTACTCGACTAGTAAAATTCACTAGTCGTGAATGCCCTAGCCACAGGTGATCTCGAGGCCTGGGGGTCTGTCCTGGAGTATGGAGGGGGATGCAAATCTCGGCAGGTACAAACCACTGAGATTTGCGTCCCCATTCTTAAGTCCAGTAGTGGCTGCTCACTAGAGGGCACTAGGGTGCCGCCCCCTCCCTCCCTCTACTGAGAGAGAAAGAAGTCCACCCTTAAACAAAACCTTAAACATGTTAAACAGTCTAAATTAATTGGATAATGCAAAATAATTATAAAATAAAATAATTGCTTACTCACACAATTTGCCTGTAGTTTGTCTGTGGCCTGTCAGCATTGCAGCAGCCTCCAATCTGTGTGAATTATACTGGCTCCTCCTCCTTTGGGCGTCGGGTCAATGCAGGGCCGTAGCGGCAATATACATTGAGAACAACAAATCCCTCCCAATATTTAAGCCTGATAAAATGTGTCCCCCCCCAATAAATTGATGTAAAAAAATAAGAGAACAGAGATTTACTGTGTTGTTCGTGGCATTACCGCTGGCTCCTAGGGGAGAGCAGAGCAAGGAACTAACCATTCTACTAACACAGAAATTGATGTAATGGGTATATATACCACTCCCATAACATGTGTGTATCACTTAGGGTGTCGAGTCATAGTCTATTTTTAATTTGTCTTTATTGAATGTTTCAAAACTGCATGTTTAAATAAGAGTAGGCTAATTATTATTTCCACCCACCACTTATTTAATTTGGTTAGTTACTTTCATGTAGAAAGTTTGGAAGGAACAAGCGGCATGCTGGGAGAAATATGTAAGCTGCTACCTTGTGTTGATTTGTTAGTCGCTGACTAGCTATTTCAGATGCGCTCATCATCAGGGCCGGATTAACACAGTGTGATGCCCCAAGATGACCCAGACTTGAAGTGCCCCCCCCCCCCCCCCCCCCACACACACACACACACTGTGTAACATCATCACACATGGATACAATTGGGCTAATTGAATTTACAAGACTCTCAGCTTTCCAGTCACACTCAATTTATGCAATTCCAATATTGTTTAGGGGTCCTATATGCAGAAATATTCAGAATAGGCAAAAATAACACATTTATAATGCATAATTTTTTTTGAGAAGAATCAAATCGATTAGCATAAAGTGGGCATGTCTGTAAACGGAGACTGGGGTATCAATTATCAATTATTATTCAGATGTCTTGAGGTGACAGGTCGAGGGACCCCTTTGAATATGGCCATGTCTGTTTTTCCCTTTCCAAAATGTTGTCTAAGTTTGGAGCGGTATTTACCCCCCTTGCTGACAAGCTAGCATGTCCTGGTTGGATGGATCAATGGATGCCTTAGATCTTCTAGTTTCATATGATATCAGTAGCTTCGCTCTAGCTTTAAAAATGAGCCCGCTACAACCCGGGCAGGGAGGGAGAGGTGACATGGAGGTGAGTGAGAAAAGGTGAATAATGACATCACAACAGTCTAATCTTAATGTTAATATTCCTCTAATCTGGCGACAAAGTGGCCAATTTTCTTTTGCAGCCTTCCCCCCCAATGTTGAATCAGTGGCTACGGCCTTGGGTCAATTAGTGTGTTTATAGCGCATTTAGCAGATTAAACATTTACTGAACACGTGAGCTGAGGCTGATCTCTAATTAGTTTAATTGAGATTGGCCCACAGGGCGCAGATCTCAGCGACCTGACCAATCAAGTCTGTCCTGAGAGCAGAGGAATGATATTAATTTGATTACAAGTAGGACCAGCATGCTGGAGTTTCAGGAAATGCGGAAATCAAATAGAATCAGACATTTGGGACTTATTCTGTGGTTTATCTTATGAAAATACTCATTCACTGGAAGAGAAAAGAGGATAAAAGCATGGAATTACATGCAGCATGATTTTAATGGTGCCATGGAGCAGACATGAGGAACTTGTTGACCTAGTTTCACAGGAGATTGTGCCAAACACACTACAGTGAGTATACAGCAGCAGAGACGTCAGACAGAGCCGGCCGGCTGGGGAGGAACTGGACTGCACTCACTCGTAGGTTAGTGTTGGCGAAACTGTCTGTTATTTCCTTCGTTTAATTAATATGCGCGGATGTGAATAGTGGTACTTAAGGCCCATGATACAAAAATGACATTTTAAACCACAAGGTGGCCAAGTCATAATGTTTGATTTTTGGTATAGCACCCCCACTGGAAAAAAAAAAAGGTACGCCACCGCGTCAAAACAGCCCAAAAATATTGTGGGGATGCAATTCTCGGCGGGGATGCAGAATTCGGCATAGCACCAGCACCAAAAAGCAGCCAATAGCAGATGGCTATTTCAGTACCCTACTTTTCACCATCACCATCACTTCACCACACATAACGTTAGCCATTGATCTAATAGTCTAATGGCGGCTGCTAAGACTGCTGGTCGTGCCCACTACTGCTCAGAGTGCTCTCCCATTGGCTGAAATGCTCTGTCGGCTGGAAATGCCAGAATAGACTATTGGATGAGTAAATTGTACCCAGGACTTTTCACCCGATTTTTCAATGGTTTTTCAACTCTGAATCAAATGTTTTATGGTCACGATCATGGGCGTTAGGCCTGGGCACCATATGAAAGTAGAAGAACGAGGAATCCATTGGTAGCAGCCATGTCAACCTAGCTTGTCGGAAAGGGGGCTAAATAACACTCCAAAGTTAGGCAACATTTTGGCAAGGGAAAAACTGGCATGGCTATTTTCTAAGGAGTCCCTTGACCTCACCTCAAGATATCTGAATGAGAATGGGTTCGTGGGGATAGGGCTACTCACCTTGAGTTACATGCACGTTCTGCCTTTTAAAGGCACTATTTGTAAGATTCGAACAAGAATGGAACAAGATTATCAATGTAATAAAATCTGCCCAGTCCTTGAATGGGTTCAAAAACCAACTGAAAAAATGGTTGCTGAGTAACTTAGTGTAGCCTATAGCTTGGAGTCCAGGCTGATATTAAGATTGTTTCTATGTATTATGTATTTTTTTTTTTTTTTTTTATATTACTATGGATAATTGTTTGGATGAGTGTGCCTGCCTTTGGAGCCTTTTGACTAATTAGGTTCTGAATTTTTATGCTTGTATCTCTCATTTTATTATATAAAATAATAAATAATTGATAATAAATTCAATCAATCAATCATGCATGTCTTTATGGAAGACGAGTGTCTGGGGTTGCATAGTGTAGATGGCAGACACTATATGCTTATGTTTGTGTTTATGTTTGTTACTCACCACAATATGAAATATTAATCCATAGTTATGTGAAACGTCATTTTCGGAGCCAATCCCCACACCGAGTTACTTCCTTGTTTGCCTGTAAAGAGCGCTTCCGCTGTACACAGCACATGCACTTTATGTCTCGCATGCCTGGCGGCAATGTTTATAAAGTAATTCCGGCTATGTATTTACCTTAAAAAATGATAGTTTCTTCGCATTTGGATTCATATTTCATCTTGTGGTGAGTACCCGAAGCACAACAGGTATTTTGACGCTATCAGATGTGTGTTTTTGTGTTATTTTGAACGGGTGTACCATTGGCGTCCATTCTATGGCGATACTCAGTGGTGTATAAAGTATACTCGAAAACCATACTTAAGTAAAAGTAAAGATATCTTCCCAGAAAAAGACTTTGGTAAAAGTCAAAGTCACTCATTAGAATATTACTTGAGTAAAAGTCTTAAAGTACTTGATATTTTCTGTACTTAAGTATCAAAAGTAATTTGTTGATATTTTCTGTACTTAAGTATTGAAAGTAAAAAGTACAAGTAAATGCTGCAAAAAAAATCAAGCAAAAGACATGCCTGGGCTTGAGTGGAAGTCTATTTCTTCTTCTTGACTTTTATAGCCGCTGGCAAACAACGTTATGTTGCATTACAGCCACCAAATGGAATGGCGTGTGGATCGTGATTAACGTAACTTGCAAACTAGGAGCACTGATTTGCCAAACCTGATTGCTTGCAGGCTACGCAATTTATTCAGATTTTACTTAAGATGCTTGGGGGAAATGTAGTGGACTAAAAGTATCCATTTTATTTGGGAAATGTAGTGGAGTAAAAGTGAAAGTTGACAGAATTATAAATACTCAAGTAAAGTACAGATACTCAGAAAAAATACTTAAGTACAGTACTTAAGTATTTATACTTAGTTACATTACACCACTGGCGATACTTACTGACTTCATGACTGTAGCTCACTGACTGCTCAGACAGTGATGGTAAAGGCATGGTGTACCTTGGTTATATGGGGGGGGGGGGGGGGGGGGGATATGGCAAATAAGCAAAACTCCAGAAAAAGTGGCTTATCCCTTAAGATATGTTATATTGAAATGTATTGAAAATGTATCAATTGATGCACATATGTTTCTCATAGGATGATTACCGTTCGACAATTATAAATGTCACGCAGTTCTTTATTTTCTGTGGAGCAGTGCTAGTGGTCAAAAAAGGTGGGTAGCCTAAACTATAAATTTCTGATTCTGAGGGAGTTTTTAAGTAAACGTCAGTCGCCCATATGCGAGACTGTATGAGACTAGAACAACTGAAACTGAATAATATCCTTATAATATAATTTTATTCTTATCATCATCATCATCATCATCATCATCATCATCATCATCATCATCATCATTTATTTTGTGGTGTGATCTTTGTTGTACTGGTGTGTGGACTACTTATGCTGTTGTACTGTACCTTTTGAGGGTTCCAAATATGTACCAAGCTATCCCAGCAAGCAGAATTACGTCAGCAACTTTATACATAAAATATGTCCAGATTAACAATTATGCAACATAAACAAACCTATCATCCCATCCAGGATTTGAACCCAGGTCTCCCATGTGGCAGGACAATATTCTACCACTGTGCTAATCATTCACTGACATTGATAATGGCACGTTGAACTATATGAGTCTGGACAGTTTAAACAACGGAATGTAATTAATGTAATTAATTCAAACCTTAATCCTGAAGAATTGTTTGTTTTGGTCAGAGGCTTGATGACGAGAGGGAGGAACGGAGTGGAGGAGAGAGGGAGAGAAAAGAAGAGAGAAAGAGTGAGAGAGAGGGTGGCATTCCATGCAGCGCTGTGCTCCCAAACGCTTGAAAAAGATGCCCGGGTCCGAGCCTCCGTGGCAGTGTGCTTGTAAATAGTAAGTAAGTAAGTAAGTAAAGTTTATTTAGCACCTTTCACAGAGCAGAGTCACAAACTGCTTCACATAGTCAACATATATACAGTTAAAACAAGTACAATGAAGAATAAAAAACACAAAAAAGACACAGAGATACACAGGCTAAACAAAGGCCAGACTGTACAGATGAGTCTTAGGGGACATTCAAGCCAAAAGCATTTTTGGAGCTGCCAGCGTCTTTCTGCAATTCATTCTCTATGTAAGGACGCGCTAAACGTGCTCCTCTTTTAATGAACGCACCTGGCGTTTCAGCGCTGGTGGCGTCTGTTGTTTTTGGAGGAGCGCTGTGGGCGTTTTAAAGCTGAAAAAAGTTGAACATTAGAGGAAAAGGGCGCTGCTCATCATTTCCACTCCTCCTACCTTCTCTCCTCCCGAGGGATCCTCCAACCTCCGCTTCTGCCAGAATTGCCAATATTCTGGCTTTTATGTTGACAGTGAACAACATCAAACAGACAAAACTAGCTGGTTACCGTCCTTGTGGTCGTTGTGTTCTGATCCGTACTGCACGCGACTACAGGGGAAAACAAACGGAGCGCAAAAAAAACGCTCCGTGCGCTGTGTTTTGTGCACAATGGAAGCGCTCTCGACATGATTTTCATAGCGTTCTGACTGAAAAAAGCGCTTTTGGTGTGAATGTCCCCTTAAGCTGCTTTTTGAAGAGGTCAACAGAGGCAGCAGAACGTAAGGCCAGTGGAAGGGCATTCCACACATTGGGGGCAACAAATTGAAAAGATCTATCACCTTTGGTTTTAAGCCTAGAGCGAGGAACGGCTAGTAGGCCCTGGTCTGAAGCCCTCAGTGAGCTGCTGGTGGTGTAAGGGTGAATTAGACTGCTGATATAGGCAGGAGCCTGACCATGCAGGGCTCGATAGGTAAGAACAAGAACTTTAAATTGGATCCTAAAGGCGAGATGAAACAAAGGCATGAACAATCATTTCCAGCTCGGATGGAGAGACGACGGATCGGAGTTTGGAGATATTTCTGAGATGGAAAAAGGAAGTACGGGCCAGAGACTAATGATGATCAAAGCTCATAGCTTGATCAAAAATCACGCCGAGGTTCCTCAGGTTAGAACGCACAGTAGAGGAGAGAGATACATTGTGCAAGCTGAGGAGCAATACATCCGGGGCAATAATAAGGACCTCAGTCTTGTCGGCGTTCAGCTGGAGAAAATTATTGCCCATCCAGTCCTTAATAGCCAACAGACAGTTGTGCAAAACAGAAATATAGTTAATTTGATCTGGCTTAAAAGAGATGTGCAGCTGAACATTATCAGCATAGCAATGATAAGAGACACTTTCAAATTGGCTAATAATCACCCCAAGGGGAAGCATATAGAGACCAAATAAAAACTATAGACTATAAAAAATATTTAATGTAAAAATAGGCGCTATAAGCTAAGGCTTCAGCCTACACCTTTTCGGTCAAAATTAACCCATTTTTGGTTTTGTCAATGCTTCATAAGCCATGACTTATTTTCTTTTTTTCCTTTTTTTCTTTCGTTGCTTTCTTTCAGCATACAATAACAACTGTATTGAATTGCTAAATTGACTGAAATAGACTTAAAAAAAAGGGGGCCTAAAACAGATCCCTGGGGCACCCCGCAGGACAAGGCAACAGTGCTAGACGTACGTGGACCAACAGACAGAAAAACTCCTATCCGCAAGATAGGCGGAGAACCAGTCCACGGCCCTCCCAGAGACACCCACCCACTGCCGGAGCCATATCGATCAGAATACACTACAGTGATCAACTGTATCGAATGCTGCACTAAGATCCAGCAGCACCAGGACAGAGCACTCACCTCTGTCAGAGCACATCATGATGTCATTTGACACTCTGAGAAGAGCAGTTTCAGTTGAGTGCCTCTGATGGAACCCAGACTGGAATTCATGATAGATATTATGGTCATTAAGAGCAGCAGTAAGCTGTTAAGCAACAACTTTAAAAAAAATTTGATAGGTCTGTAGTTTTTGAGCAGGGATGGATCAAGGTAATAGGGGGTATGAATAGCATTTGCCGCGCGGCACGGCTATTCATACCCGGGTACGAATAGACACTCCGTTTAGCTTATTTCCCCCCCAGTTGTAGTCTTCTAGAAACACTTGCGGTGGACGATGGAGGGGCCGTTCTCGTAGTATTCTTCAGTGCTGATCCAATTCTGCTGGAAGGGGTACAAAGAAGCCAGGATGGAGCCACCTTTCCAGACACAGTACTCCCTCTCTGGGGGAGCGATGATCTGGAGGGAGAGAAACAAACGAGTGTTTAAGAAGAGATGGAAGAAGGCAGAGAGACAGAAAAGATCATCCAAAAGGACTTCCTCTCAGGGAGTGATGATCTGAAAGGGCAAAGAGGAAATGTAGTGTCTTCCTCCTGTATGCAAATACAGGAGGTCTCCTGTGTATACAGATTATGGGCTTTTAAAGTCACATTAACAAGATCTTTGGATTAAAGCTGTATCATGAATTAATAAAGAACACAATTATAAACCCTTTAATGCATAACATATTCATACCCCTGTTACTACGCAACATGGGGTCAAAAATTACCCCAATTCATTTCGTATGTAATTTCATGCATGGTTGAGGGTTTCTTTGCTATATATTTTTGAAAACTATGTATTTCATCATTTAATGTCCCAAGTATTCATTAAATATCATGTTTTTCATTACAACAAATCATTATTTTCACGTTTACTTTGTTACTTTAAGGAAGAAAAAAAAAGTTTTTGTGGTACTACATCAAGTTTCCACACATGGCTCAAAAACGACCCATGTAGACAAGTATGATTAAAAACAATGACAGCCTTTAATTATAATTTGTTAAAATACATATTTTACATTATTTCACATTTCAAATATTTTTATTTGTCACATTGTCACACATAACATAGTTTACACATAATAATGTATACCCAATAACACTAAAATTTAACTACAGTATAGTGTATACCTGCAATGTAACTGTAGTGTAATAGCGAATGGTAGTGAATGTGACCAAAAATGAAAACAAAATCACTTCAAAATCACTTCAGTGCTTACATGAACAAATGAAAACTGGATGTTTGTGCTCACAGACTTCAAGTGGCATATAATGATGCCATGAGATTGAGAATATTGCTCAGGAGACCTAGATGGAGCTCTGCAAGTGAGATGTTTGTCACGGCAGGTGTCCCATGCACTGTTGAGGAATCTGATGTATAAATGTATCTGTCGACTGAATGTCTCACAGAAGCGCTAAATTACCGCTTTTACGACGATGGCGCCCATTATCTTTAATATCACATACATTCTTATAGAGATGTTCATGTCGAATAAACGCAAAAGGGAGCTGACTTGCACCAACCCTGGAGCCCAGAGAAGAGGAAAAGCACCCTGCAGGCAGCCTTCTAATGTCAGAAAGTTCGGTTTATATTTATTGAAATATGGTGATATCTGTAGCAATTCGGCACATACACAGTCTCTTTAAACGATGAGTCTCTTTAAACGAGACTCATCTGCAAGGGGATAACGTTATTGAGGTGGATGGGTATGTATGGTTTGGTTTAAATAGGGTAACACACATTAGAGCGCCCAGAGGTTCTGGAGGAGTAGGATTACTAGTCAAATCCAGTTTACTCCAGGAATATGAATATGAAATCATTGAAAAAAATGACGGGATTATAGGCTTATTATTTCAACATAAATTATCAGGTTATAGTTTCATCATTTTCTCCTGCTATCTTCCGCCTGAAAACTCCCCCTGGGGAAGAGATGCTTCAGGTTCTTTTTGTCAATTACTGAGTTTGATTTATCAGTTCTCTGATGTTGACGCTATTTATATCGGTGGGGACTTGAACGCAAGAATCGGGAATATGGAAGACTTTATACCCACTATTGATTTCATTCCCAAGCGTGTAGCTATTGATGACTTTGTTAATAAACACGGAGAAACTCTCCTTGAATTTCTCCGGGATGCCAGAATGTGTGTAATTAACGGTAGGATTGATCCTCTAAATGATAACTTTACTTCAGTGTCCCCAAAGGGCAGAGCTGTGGTCGATTATTTTGTTGTTCCCTTTGATTGTTTGGAAAACTGCTTAGAATTTAAAGTAATGCTTGCCTCTCAAACTGTGGAAGATACAATTCTATTTAATTTGATCGATGAGCACTGTCGCCTTCCGGATCATTCACTACTATGGTTACAATTCAGGACTGGTTATAAAACACCGCAATTCAGTCAAGTTGCTCCTGTTATAAGTAAATCCTCTAAAAAGCGGGTGATCCGCATAGTACCTGAGACTTTTTTCAACTCGGATACGGGAGGTACAGCCTTGTCACAGCTAACTGAAAAAATTCAGATACAAATTAAAAACCAGGAGGAACTGGACACTTGGTATGGTGAGTTCTGTGTTTCAGTGTTGTCAGAATTGCACACTAACATTGCTAAACCCAAATTCAGGAAATCAAAAGAAAATAACCCCTGTTGGAATAATGAGCTGAGTTTGCTTTGGTCGGATATGTGTAAGGCTGAACGTCTTTTTTTGAAATGTAATGACCATGCTCTGAGAAAGCATCTTAAATTTATTTATAAGCAAAAACAATATATTTTTGATAAATCACTTAGAATGTATAAACGTAAATATCAGAGAGGTCAGATTTTACAAATTGATCAACTACAAACTCAGAACCCGCAACAGTTTTGGCGTGAGATAAATAACCTGGGGCCTAAGCGACAGAAAAAGATTCCCATGCAGGTGTGGAGTGAAGGGGAATTAACATCAGACCTGGGGAAGGTATTGAAAGTGTGGGAGGAGGCTTTCTCCGGATTATTCTCTAGTCAAGATGTTGCGGGTGTCTCTCCGGTTTTGTCTTTCGGTTTGGAGGGGGGTTACGCCCACCTCAACAGTGTTATTCCTCTAAATGGTGCTGTATGTAGAGAGGAGGTGATGAAAGTCATTCAATCGGCAAAGTTAAAAAAGGCCGTCGGTATAGATGAGCTTTCAAATGAAGTGCTCAAAGACCCTAAGCTGTTTGATTTATTATTTCATCTTTTTCATACTTGTTTTGATCATGGTCTGGTTCCATCTGCCTGGTTTAAATCAATTATAACTCCAATACCAAAATCCCCAAAGGATGACCCCAGGATTCCACTAAATTATCGTGGAATTAGCTTACTAAGCACTGTTTATAAATTATATTCTTCTGTTTTGAATAATAGACTATCGCATTTCTTAGAGCATAACGGATTATTAGAAGAGGAGCAAAACGGCTTCAGAAAAGGAAGAGCCTGCATTGATCACATTTATGTTGTGACCACTGTAGTTAGGACTAGAATGAAGCTTAAAAAACCCACTTTCTGTTGTTTTATTGATTTCCAGAAGGCGTTTGATCTTGTTGACCACATCCTCCTTAAACACAAGCTTCACCAAATCGGGATAAATGGAAAGTTTCACAAAGCGATTACTGCTATTTACGAAGCCCCTTTGGCTTGCATCAGAGTGAATGATTATCTCACAGAGTGGTTTCCAGCGCCCTCTGGTGTCAAACAAGGGGACATTCTTTCTCCAACCTTGTTCGCAGTTTTCATAAACGATTTGGCTAGAGAAGTTAAACAGCTGGGGATAGGGGTTTCATGTGGCCAGGTACTCTTAAGCATCCTTCTTTATGCAGACGATATTATTTTGCTCTCAGAATGTGAAGAAGATCTGCAAGTGATGTTGAATTGTGTTAATGAGTGGTGTAACAGGTGGAAGATGTGCGTTAACCAAAGGAAGACACAAATAATGCACTTCAGAAAGCCGGGTGTC
Organism: Poromitra crassiceps; assembly: GCF_964638095.1. Taxonomy (NCBI): domain Eukaryota; kingdom Metazoa; phylum Chordata; class Actinopteri; order Beryciformes; family Melamphaidae; genus Poromitra; species Poromitra crassiceps. The sequence goes on along the minus strand of NC_139631.1, from coordinate 43,703,336 downwards.
GCAAGAAGTCAGTTTGTGTTTTCTATTGGTGACACACAGCTTGAATTCACTGACAAATACAAGTACCTGGGTTTATTTTTGGATGATCACTTGTCTTTTTTGCCTGGTGTTTCTATGTTGGCAGACTCTGCAAGCAGGGCTCTAGGAGGTGTTATAGGTAAGACCAAAGTTCTGAGGGACTTGGGCTATCTTACTTATTCAAAACTGTATCACTCCTGTGTATGCCCTGTGTTAGATTATGTTTCTGGTATTTGGGGCGGTAAACGTTTTCTGTTAAGCGAGCGTATCCAGAACCGGGCAATTCGCTTTTTTTTGGGTCTTCATAAATATGCTCCTCTTCCAGCAGTTAGTGGAGAAATGGGGTGGGACCCTTGTGTGATCAGATGGAAAACCAGTATGGTGAACCTCTGGAACAGATTGCTGGACCTACCATCCAATAGGGTTGCTAGTCAGATTTTCCTCTGGGACTTGTCTGTTGAAGGGGAGTGGGTCTCAGATATGTATGACTTGTTTCAGGAGTGTGGTTTTGGAGAATATTACTCTCAAAGAATGTGTATAAATGTAGAGTCGTTTAAATCTCAGATCCGCGCTAACTGGTTACAATCTTGGACTGAAGAACTATGGCAGAAGCCAAAATTAAGAACTTACTGTTTATTTAAAAATGAATTTAAATGTGAAAAATATGTGATGTTTAATTTACCTAAAAGTAAGAGGTCCTTATGTGCTCAGTTACGATGTGGTATTCTGCCTTTACATATTGAAACAGGCAGATACAGAGGGACGGCGGAGGAGGATAGGATTTGTGAATATTGTGAGCTGAAGGAAGTGGAGAATGAATTTCATTTTATTTTGTACTGCCCCTTGTATCATGACTTACGAGATATACTATTTAAAAAAGTTCACTCCCCTGAGTTAAACCTGTTAGATTTTGAAGAAGGTGCCATACTTGAATTTCTTTTTGATAACATCTTTGCTTTTTCCGAATATATCTCTCATGCGTGGGATAGGAGGAAAAAGATGACATATGATAGATAATTCATATATTTTACTTAATACACATTGTAGTTAAATCTGTGTTTTGCTGCTGATGCCGCGTGCTGCCGTGTGTGTGTTTGTACGGTTTTGTATTGTTCAAGCACCGTAATAGATATGGAAATAACTGTATGTTGATGTGTCTGATAATCCCATGTGGGATGGGTCATGTAAATTGTCCTGACACGTAAATAAAATTTTCATTCATTCATTCATTCATTCATTCATTCATACACCATGCAGCATGCATTTCGATATAATTTCAAACTTTAAGAATGGTTCCTTGTTTATTTTTTCCCATTTATTTTTTCAAAAGTACGCCATGGTGTACGCAGTGGAACAGTTTAAATGTAGTTCTCAACGTAAGTTCAAGCCAGGAAGACTATAATATATTTTACACTTCCTTAATTCACTTTATATCTCCACTCTTCAATCTACTCACAAGATCATAATAAGCTGTCAATTTCCGGGTTTCAATGAACAATCAGCTGGTTGCCGCCCAGACAGTCTCTGTTAACCAATTGCATAGTGTCACATCACTGCTCTCATCACCTCTCACCCCACACACCTCCAGTGTAAGCCTATCACATTGCTCCTCAACCCAGTCGTAAGCCAATTGCTTGGAGACGGGTTCCTTAAATATGCTTGTTTCTGTCTCATTCAGCCTCTCAATCACCGCTGCTGTCAGGCTCGCACCCTCCTCCTCCCCTTCTCCTCCCGGTCATCGCAGACCTATCCGATTCTTCAGTCGGAAGAGTCTCATCATGAGTCTCAGAAGGAGATCACCAGCACCACCAGTATCTAGACACTGCAGGGGGATATATCTGGATGCTGATCTGGGCTGATGCAGCTCTCTCAAGATCTCCCTGCGGTGTCTAACCGCCAAAGACTAATAACAATACTTTATTCTCATCATTCTTTCTGTAGTAAATTATTCACTTTATTGTAATATCACTTTATTCATCCTTTGGTCTCTAGTCTCTCCTGATTGAACTTTTATTCTGTAAAGTGCTGCTTGTATCTATATATGCCGAATTTACCAGAAGACCCTAAAATTTGTGCAAAATCTTAAACTATGTTCTATCGATAAATAATGTTTACCAATAATCAGTGACACATTAAATTGCCAGATTTTTAATGGAGCTTGGCACAATAACCTCTCCATACAAGACATTCTGGCTTATCGGTCTGTTCGATAAGATAGAAGAGCAAAACGTCCAAGCGCCTTCAAATCTCCAAAAACATTTATTGAAATGTGGTGATCTATAATGTCACGTTATATAATAGAGCCCAAGAGAGGCAGTGCTGTATGTTGTCGAGCCGAGGTTTGGCTTTGGCGTGGCTTGGCATGCTAGCTGAGTGGCCAGCTAGCCCCCGGTCCCGGCTGGTCCTCTAAAATTGAAAATCCAAATAGCGTTATTTTTGATCAACTGACCTCATAAGGGGGGAATCTACGTTCTTAAGTTTGTATACTACAATTTTTTTTATTATACTACAAAGATCATAAAGTGCCATATTAACATTTGTAGAGCTAAAACTACCAGCTTTCCCGCCGCCATTGTAGCTGAATGGAACGAACAGGCGGGCGCTTCTCGATGCCGTCACACACCTAAAGCCCGAAGTCCGCCCCTAGCTGCCACTGACTGGTTCGACCTGACCAGTTTCGGGGTTTCAGCCGACCACTGGCCTTATGACCAGATGGATTCGTCGAGTGATCTGATCTCAAGATCTCGCGAGAATCCAGCTGGCTTGCAAGGTTCTCTTTTTGTTAGCATGGAAAGGAAATCCCAGAATGAGGGCATCCTGAAGCGGTTCAGGGGATCTGATGTACCTTGAGCCTCGTCGTTATGGCCTGGGGGTCCAGGTCGATGATCGCCTTCTCCATGCGGTCTGCGATGCCGGGCAACATGGTGGTGCCTCCAGATAGCACAGTGTTGGCGTACAGGTCATTACGGATGTCCACGTCACACTTCATAATGCTGTTGTAGGTGATCTCGTGGATGCCAAGAGACTCGCTACCTGAGGAGAGGGATGGAACCACCTTGATTCATCACCAAAATGGACTACGGACTGGAGAAAATGTTCACATCAGCCTCCTAGTAGCATTTGTTGCTGTTTTTTACATTTTTATTTCTTGACATAAATCAATGCCGTTGGTCACGCTTCACCTCTGTCTGTGGGTTTTACCAAATTTAACCAGTGGAAAAGCATTAAAACAATCTTGTGACTAGGTCTCGTAACTTAATTCGCCCTCAAACTGTCGACAAAAAAACTTGAAGCGCCACCCCTGCCTTCATGCAGGCAGGAGGAAATACCCGCCACAAAGCAGACATGGCAGACCAGAACCGCCCCAAATAGCGGCCGCATGCAGCCCCCTGTGTGGCCTGTGCTGGAATTGCAGGAAAAAAGAAAAAAAACACCTGAATGCAACATGCAAGATATGCGCTGCCAAGTTATAAGTTACGTTAATTCTGGCCAATAGTCAACTAAAAATTAATTAACTAACTAACTAAAAAATTAAATAATCTTGATTAAATCTGGCTAAAAGTAATCTCATGTGTATAAATTACTGTTCAACACTGAGGAAGTGTCCAATTGTTCATGTTCTCATGTTCTAATAGTCAACTTCTGTTGTAACATTTCAGTCTGGATTCTGACTGCTGCAGTCACAACAACAGTGATCAGGCACACCTGACATTAATCAGTTCATCCAATAGTGTAGGACAGGAAACCAAGATGCCCTACTCATTTCAGGAAGTAGTGGAGTTGTGCAAGTAGTCTATTTGGTACCAACCGATGAAGGAGGGCTGGAAGAGCACCTCAGGGCAGCGGAACCTCTCGTTGCCGATGGTGATGACCTGTCCGTCAGGAAGCTTGTAGCTCTTCTCTAAGCAGGAAGAGGAGGCTTCTGTCTGCATCTCCTGCTCAAAGTCCAGAGCCACGTAGCACAGCTTCTCCTTGAGATCACGCACGATCTCGCGCTCCGCTGCATGGGAGAAAAATAGTCCTACATTAAAGGGATAGTTGGGTTTGTTTGAAGTGGGGTCCTATCAGCTAGTAAGATACACTAACTTAAATAGGTACAGTGGTCTTGAAGCGGGGTGCAGCGTCGAACGAGATCCGGCACCCAGAGCAGCAGCCTCACCAGCTTTTTCTCTGTAAGTCCTGGGGGTCAACAACTAAAACGTAATTTAGCACCTAAAACAACGCCCACCTAAACAAATTGATATCTGTGTACATGCACGCTCTATTTTGACAATTTTCAGCGCTTTACTTTTCCTGCAAAACAGCAGTTTCATTCGGCACTGCTTTTTCTCCCAACCGTACAACTACCGTATTCCTCCGCTAAAAGCCTGCACAGAGCCGCAGCACTGGATTACTCCGCAGTTATTTGGGGGTATTTTATTTCTCTCGGTTTGTTAGTGAAGACACAACAAATAGAATACACGAACGGAAATATGAGTGATTTTGATAGCGAGGATGATATGCCATTCACCTTGGTGACAAGAGGATACAATTATGAACCAGAGAGAATACAGAAGAGGAACATTTGCAGAGAGTGAACAGGCAGACAGAGAGATGCGCCTGCTGCCTAAATGCCAGGGTGTCCTGCAGACCTTTTTCACGATTCCCAGGATAAATTGTGGAAAACGTCCCAGACCAGAGAGGCCAGGTGACTTGTTGTCTCTAAAGTAAGTCAGTGTTTTATCCAGGCGCGTAGCCACGGGTGTGCCAGGGTGTGCAAATGCCACCCAGACAGGCCGCTGGCACACCCAAAAAAAATGGGGTAAAAAAAGTTTTTTGTTTGTCTGCAAAACACACAACGCTGTCATGCACTGTGTCCAACTGTCCGCTGACCTATGTGCCCCGGAGCATCATGGGAAACTAGTTAAGCTGTCGTCCACGTAAAGTAAACAAATGCACGCACAGCAGCAGCAGCAGCGCCAAATCAAGAAGACATGAAACAAAGCTCGCTTTTAAGCTTTTTCGGCAAAGGCAAGAAACGTCGCATTGACGACGAGGAAGAAGATGACTCGTCGTCACCCTCCCCCTCAACAAGTGCGGATTGTAGTGCACCCGTTCCCGCACCTGTATTGGTGGTGTACAGTGGAGAAGAGACAGACGATGAAGAAGAAGATGATGCAGCCGAAACAATGACGTTAACAGCGGGGAACGCAGCCAACAACACACCGGAGGTTTGTGCAGAGCCAGAGGACACTGACGCTACAGATCTCTCTGCAGTAGACGAACCTGCATGCCAACCAAATTTGCGTTCCTTCCCGACTAGAACACTCTTTGGAAAACGTAGGTGTTTTTCAGCTAAATTGTACAACAGATACAGTTGGCTAGAGTACAGCATTAAAGTTGATGCTGTATTTTGCCAGCCTTGCCCAGGGCCGTAACCAGGGTTCCGAAATAGGGGAGGCGGGCGCCGCCGAAAAAAATTTGAGGTTTTTTCCCCCCCTTTTTTAGCCATATTTAGAGTAATATATCATTTTAAATCAACATTAGGATTATACTGTTGTGATGTCATTATTCAGTATATTCTCTTTCATGTCACCACCTGCTCAGCTCTCCTGTCAACATAATTGTAACTAACAAACACAAACTGTTTTAGCCAAATTCATATCAAAATGACACCTACAAACACAGGTACACAACCCAAGCCGTACACAACACACAAAGTCATCATCGATAATAAAAAAAACATACAGAGGGACATTTATTTATTCCTGATAGGAACGATTGAAAAATAAAATAAAATATATTATGTTGTTTTTAACTTTACACCACCTCTTTTTGTTACTTATTGGGTCATGAAACTGAAACCATGCATATAGCCACCTGCATACCTGACTTCGGGAGCTTGGCAATTGGCATGCATGATTAGCCAGTAGCATCCCAACGTGTCACACAGGTAACATTACTTAAGAGACAGACTAGACACTTACTTTCTTGGTTGTTGCTAAAAAATCTGTCAGTGTCACTCACTGTCTGTCGTTCACTTCGCTCACTGTCTCGCAGCTCGCTCACCTTCAATTATCTCGCCAGGCAGACAGACAGTCATCACTCACCACCATGCTGCTGCTCTCTCGGAATCAAGTTACCGCGGAAGCGGCGTCAGATGACTTCCTGCCTGACCTGCCTTTCGTTTCAAAATAAAAGCGATCCCGTGTTTTTCATGCTTTTCCATGCAGATTGTTTTATATAAAAAAAAATAAAAATAAAATTCTCTGAAATATTAGGGGAGGTCCGGACCTCCCCGTCCTCATAGCTAGTTACGGCCATGGCCTTGCCGCCATTTCAGCACTGATGTGAAGGAGGGAAGATTGAGACCCTCCCTGCACTGCAGCAGCAGACTTTTTTGAGATACCAAAGTAGTTTTACATGTTGCCAAAAAATACAATTTAATTGACTGCTTCTATCTGCTAATAATGAGTGCGAAAAGGAGCAAACATTGATGGTTATGGTCATGGTCTTTTTCAAAACCCCATTCAAGTGAATGGGGAAAAAACTTGCGCTTAATCATGAATAGCGCCCAAACCGCTTGAGGAAACCCTTAGAAAAGTCATAGCACACCTGTCATCAATGAGCCGCATGTGCTGAGGTCTGGCATGTCTATGTGGTGCGAAAAATGTGGGATTTACTATGTTCCAAACTTTTATGGCAGATATAATACATCTATAGAAGTTTGCCTTGCTTTCAGCAAGCACAATAATGAGATATCCATCATAGGTTGAGACAATGTCTCATCATAGATGCTGAGTTAGCTGGCTCAGCCTGGCTGGGGGCGTGGTCAGGGTGGGGTAAATCGCTCGTTCTATCCATTCAGCAAAGTTAGAATTTAGCTGCTAGCCCAGCCCAGGCAGACACGATCAGGGTTTTAACCACCGCAGTAAACGCACATCTGAACAGACATCTTGTGTTCTGCTCTAGAATCCCCAAACCTGTAGTTTAGAGCCGCAGCAC